>NC_138371.1:86937899-86971042 GCF_054177405.1 Leptonychotes weddellii | reverse complement strand
ATAAACATTGGGGTGCACGTACCCCTTCGGATCCCTACATTTGTATCTTTGGGGGTAAATACCCAGTAGTGCAATTGCTGGATCGTATGGTAGCTCAATTTTCAACTTTTTGAAGAACCTCCATACTGTTTTCCAGAGTGGCTGCACCAGCTTGCATTCCCACCAACAGTGTAGGAGGGTTCCCCTTTCTCCGCATCCCTGCCAACATCTGTCATTTCCTGACTTGTTAATCTTTAAAAAGAGTCTTATGACAGTATGATGTATTAAGGAGCTCATGAGAGGTGCCCACTTACATTTTTAAAAAATACCAAAGATAGTGGTGCCTGGGTGGCTCAGTCATTAGGCGTCTGCCTTTGGCTCAGGTCATGATCCCAGGGACCTGGGATCAAGCCCCGCATCGGGCTCCCTGCTCGGCGGGGAGCCTGCTTCTCCCTCTCCCACTCCCCCTGCTTGTGTTCCCTCTCTCGCTATCTCTCTCTCTGTCAAATAAATAAATAAAATCTTTAAAAAAAAAATACCACAGAAAATGGTGATAAGAATTGCTAGAAAACTAATTTAAATGCATTTTTAATGTTTTATAACTGGACAGAAATGAATAAATAAAATCATTTTATTTATAAAGAACAAATAAAGAAAAAGTATTACAATCAGGTTTTGAAAAGGGAAGATAAGACTCATACCCATAGAGTGGGAGAAAATATTTGCAAGTTACGTATCTGATAAGGAACTTGAATTAAGAATATATTAAGAACTCTTACAACTCAATAAAAAGCAACCCAATTAAAAAATGGGCAAATAATCCAAATAGATAATTCCCCCAAAAGAAACACAAATAGTCATTTAGCGCATGAAAAGCTACTCACCATCATTAGTCATTGGGGGTGTGAAAATCAACACCAGAGTGAGATACCACTTTACACCCACGAGGATGACTGTGACCAAAAAGAGATCTAATAACAAGTGTTGGTGAGGGTGCGGAGAAAGGAGAACCTTCCTACACCACTGGTGGGAATGCAGAGTGGTGCAGCCTCTGGTTAAACTTGGAGTTACCTTATGACCTAGCAGTTCTCCTCGTAGGTATAAAAAGAGAAATGAAAATATGTCTATACGAAAAGTTGGCTGTGAATGTTGATATAGTGTCTTTATTCATAGTAGCCACCAATTGATGAATAAACAAAATGTGATCGATCTGTACAGTGGAATATTATTTGGTTATAAATAGAATGAGGTACCGATCCATGCTACCTTTAAAAACATGATGCTAAGTGAGAGAAGCCAGTCACAAAAGACCACGTGTTCTGTGATTCCATTTGTATGAAATGTCCACAATAGGCACATTTAGAGTCAGATAGTAGGCTAGTGATTGCCTGTGGCTTGGGGTGAGGATGGAGGATTAGGGGGTGATAACTAAAGGGTGTGGGGTTTCTTTTGGGGTGATGGAAATGTTCTAAAACTGTTGTGATAATTGCACAGTTCTTTGAATATACTAAAAACTGGTGAACTGTACCCTTTGAACGGGTGAGTTGTATGGTATGTAAATTATATCTCCGTAAAGCCGTTACCAAAAAAAAAAAAAGATAATCATCAAATAAACCACATTCCTCCATGGTGGGCGGTAAATGCCGCTTGTGCATGAATGTACAGATCTCTTGTCCTCATGTCAGAAAATCTCCCTAGACTTTCTTTTTTGATGTCCTCTCATATAGAACTCTCCTTTTTAATTGGGGACACCATTCTTTCAGGGGAGATGATTGCAAAGTGAAATGAACAGCTGCATGATTTCTTGATGGGTGTTCTTCCCATCCTCTTCAACCTCCATGGGGTGCAGCTTGGAGAACTGGTGGTTTATCTGAACTGTTACTTTTCCAGTTTTTCTACCACTACTTGGGTGTTCAATGTTTTATTGAAAACATTAGAGAAAATCTTTTTCTCTCAGGATCTTGTGATAGTGGCTGCTGAAGGAATCTAAATTTAAAATTGTCTAAGTTACAAGTGATGCAGAGGCAAAAATGACACCTAGAGTTTTGATCGACAGAAACCAAAGAAAACCAATGGCCTAGAACAGTGGACCGCAGCAACAATATGAAATGTATTGGGAATAAATGGGAAGTCTTGCGCGTAGCTTCAAAATAATCAGTTATACCAACCTAGAATGGAGAAACCTGGCTTAATGACAAGCCCAGTGATAAATAAAGCCATGTTGATTTTTTTTCACTGGGGTATAGTGAGGAGGGAGGTTGAATAATGAGAGCCAACGATTACTATGGTTTTCAGAAAGCTTAACTCAGTTTTGGTCACACTCCAGGTCAACCACTTACTAACTGAATGGTCTAGGGCAGGCTACTTAAGCTTGCTGCATCTCCATTTCCTCACCTGTAAGACAGGGTAATAGTGTTGACCTTAAAGGATCATTGAGAAGATAAGCCAGGTTAATATTTGTGAAACCTGAAAGCTGTACCTAGCTTTAGTAGGCACTACATGATGATGATGAAGATGATAGAGAAGTTATAGAAGTAAGGAGTCCAGACTAAGGGAGGTGACAGTGCCCGTACCTGGCAAGACTCAAGTCCCCCTGGGAACACTGGGATCTGGTAAATAGGATCATCGACCTAAAGAGTATGCTGGCCTCTCGAGGGTTGTAGGAAAGAACCTTTGTGTTAGATGCTGTGGGGACAAAAACCTCACACATAACATGTAATGGGGCGTTAACTAGGGCTTACCAGAAGGGGCCGTCTGGGTTAGCACAGAGGGTAGGGGATGTGCACTGTAGGAATGTCTCAGTCTTGCGTTCCTCATCTGTGAAATGGGTATCACATTGGCTGTGAGGATTAATTAAGATTTACATGAAGCACCTAGCTGGCGCCTAGCAAGTGCTCAAGAAATAGTACTTACATAGCATCACCAATAACATAATCAGGGAAATAAGACAAATACAAAAGTAACTATGGCACAGACATTTAATGAAGGTCATAAGAGAGATACCGAGTGCTCTAGGATTTGGCAAAGGGAGGGACCCTGTGTGTTTAGGGCTTGAGGCAGTGTTTCATTTGAAAATGCCCTTCCTATCTATGAAGATTGGGGTGAAAATGGGGAACATGGTGAAGAGGCTAATCTCTGATCACAGTCACCTTGTAGAAGGTAACCTTCTAGAGAAGGCAGTAGGGAGTTATTGTTTCTCAGTTCCCTTCTACTTCTTGGTAGTTGATTCTAGGAATGTTCTTTTGTTGAAGGGTTTCCTGGAGTTTAATTCTCTTCCTCAAAGAAATGCCTTTTTTTGAGAGAGAGAGAGAGAGTGCGCATGCGTGAGCAGAGGGAGGGACAGCGGGAGAAGGAAAGAGAGAGAATCCCTGAGATCATGACCCGAGCCAAAAATCAAAAGTCGGACACTTAACTGACAGAGCCACTGAGCACCCCCAAGAAATGCATGTCTAAATGGAACTTGAGCTGTGGCAGCCTGCCTGGGAAGTGTTTGTATAGGACCTTCTTCCTGTTCCCCAATAACCTGAACTCCTACCGGTAAGAAAAAAATGTGAAAACATTTGTTGTAGGGTGTTCAATATTGGAAAAAAAATTCTTTTTTAAGTCTGACTCCCTGTGGCATTTAGTTCCTTTTACAGGAATGCTAGAATCTAAGAGCCTCTAGATCCTGTGGAGGCTCCTCAGTTGGGTCGCCTTTTTCTAGCTGGAGCTCTGTGGGGTCAGGTGACTGGATATGTGATTGGACGTGAGAATGAACTGACAAGGGTCAAGGGGCTGGTGTGACAGAGCAGCGGCTGCTCTTCTCACTTGCTGTGCAAAGTTGGGCATCTTCAGGTTCTTTATGTCCAGTCACACGAGGAAGGGGGGATTTCTCCACTTGAGGAAGAAGACTGTTCGGTCAGCAGTGGATCGTAGAGTACTGTCGCCCTGTAGAACCTCCAGGCATGTCTCTTCATCCTCCCTCACAGACTGGCTCCTCCCTTGTCCTGTCTTGGTGAGTGACACAATACTTTCCTTCAGCTGCTCAAGCTTAAGTCTCGTGGTCATCCAAGCCTCCTCCTCTCCCAACCCCTCCACTGGCCAAAGCCCATTGTCCTGCTGATTTGAGCTCTTAAATGTTTCTGGCTCCTGGTGTCTACCTCGTATGACTGCCAGTACCCTGCTGAGGGCTTTATCTGACTCATTTGCTTCCCTGGGCTCCTGGGCTCCAGCCAAAGCGTCTTCAAATTCTCTACACAACAGCCAAGATCAAATATGGACTTCTCTCCATTCTTAAAAGTCTCCGGTGACTTACGTTGTTGGGGTAGTGGTTCTCATTGAACAGGGGAGGTTTTTCAGAATCATCTGGAGGGAGACCCTTTTCAAAATATTTAGGAGTAGGTCCCATGCTGGATCCATAAGCAGAAGGGGGGAAGCACGGGGAAAGGGGTTTGGGCTTCTGTGTCATGAAAAATCTTCCCCTATATAGGCAGTAATTCTTTTTTAAAAGCTTTTATTTTGAAATAATTATTTCATGAGAAGTTGTAAAAAGAGGACAGAGTGTCCCATGAACCCAGCTTCCCCCAGTGGGGTCATCTTACATCCTCTAGTACAATCTTAAAACCAGGAAGTGGACATGGAGATAGTACTGTTAAGTAGACTACAGTCCTAAGTAATGCAGTTCAATGCCTCTTTCTCTTGCCAGGTTAAAATGTAGAACTTCCTGTTACGTGAACTATTGGATTATTTCTTGACTTCGTTGGGACCCATTTTACTTGAGGAACGGCATGGACAGACTTGATTCTGGGAGTGGTGGCAGTGTGTGTGTGAGATTTTGACAGCCACCACTTGTTTATCCTTATAAAGTGGATTATAGCCCAAAGAGCTTGCCAAGAATAAATTTGAGCAGTGTAATTCTATCTAGTGACCTAAGGTCATAACTTTCTTGTGTGAAAAGTCGAACTGCCGCAACAGGTTTTATGCTAGGAGAATAATACAGACATTTATTCTTCTTGAATCTCAGATGCAGTTAGCTTAAAATTATGTCATTGTGAATTGTTTCCCAGGCATGTGTAAATCTTGCTTTGTTTTATCTTGTTTAGATTGTAAAACATCAGGGCACAGGGCTTATTTTATTGTTTTTTTTGGTCTTGTTTTGGTCATAATTCTAAAACACAGCATCTCCCAGCGTATGGCTCTATGCAGTGAATCATAAAATGGAGTTTTGCTGTGAGAGATGGAGTATTATTATGGGTTATAATGAATTCAGCGGATTTCATACTTGTAGGTGCTAACCCAGGAGATTCTTTGAAGTAGCCCTCTTTACCAATACCGAGAATCCGTTCTGGTGACTTGAGTTCAGCTCAGCCTCCTCATCAAAACTGATGGACAAGATAGAAGAATCCTTTGTGTCAGCTGTGGTGACATTTTGCTGACACTTGCCTGCATTTTTTGTGTTTCACACAGATGGGCTTGCGTCTTCTGAGAAAGGGAAATAAAGAACAATAGGAAAACCACTGTCTGCTTCAGAATAAAACTGGGTCAGAGAAGGCAGATAGTAGGTTTTAAAATCAGGCAGTAGGGTGACTTCTCCGACCTGATGCACAGAGGCCTTTGGGGCTCCTTAGAGGAGTGACAAGACTTCTTCAGGAACACCCACCTCTCCTCAAGGGCTGGGCACTGGGCTGGACCCTTTGCAAAGTAGACAGGATCTCTGTTTTTGTAACTCCCCAAAGACGCACAGGGCCAAGTCATTCCAGTGCTGAGATCTGAATCGATCTAATTCTCAAGTCTTTGTACCACTTCAGTCGGCCTCCATCCATGCAACACACTCCAGGTTCAGCTGTCCCCCTCGAGTAATTCTGAAGCAGGCTTCCGAGAGAGGATCACAAAGGCCAGCTTCTTTCATGGCTGAGGAGCTGCCTTCTGAGGTGTATCTCTGAAGTGGAGAATGGGGAACACACTAGATGCCATGTCCCTTGATGATGGGTAATGACCTTATTAGAGGAGGAAGGAGACTTCATGGCCCAAGGAGAGAAGGAAGCAGCTGGCTGAAAGTTACTCATCTGATTCATTTCTTTGTCTTTCTCCTGCTTTGTCTTGGTGAAGTGGTGAAGCAGTTATTGGGGGCTGAGAAGGAGACTCGGGTGAGTGGGCAAGACCTTAAGGTTCTTCAGAGAGATTCCCCAGAGCAGCAATGCCTCTATTTTCCAAGAACAATGCCAGCAGGCATCTTTATTGACCGAGGGACTATAAGGACTTTTCCCAACAAATACTAAGTCTGCAAATATTTGCAGAAGGACTTGAATCTCCTCATTCAAGGAGTTTGGATCTTACCAGGGAACAAAGTGTGAAACCAAAATGTGTATACATATCAAGAATTACCAGATTATGGGGGATGGGGGTGCATGCACAAGGGAGAGCAGTGTGGCTCTGTCCTTCATCTAGGGTGATGGACCATCCCACTCTGCCTGTGATGGGAAGGTTTCCCCTGGGGAGGATTTCCAGTGCAAACTCACAAGGCTGGTCACCCTTACTTCCAGCAATCTTTGGTGGCCCAGGGCAAGTCACTTAGACTTTCAGAATACTGGGACCTGCATCTCTCCCTAGATGACTTAGGACCAGTCATCTTTCCAGTTTCTTAGGATTGGCACTTAGGCATGACTCATTCACAAGTTGTATTGGGTGGAGCATGTGGGCTGTAAAAGCTAGTGCTCTGAAGCCCTTAATAGTGATGATCAGAAATTGGTATTTGATTAAGAACAATACTGGCTGCTTTTGAGACAGTTAAGAAGGGTTAGATGATTAGGATAAACAGACACTTGTAATGATGTGGACTGAACAGGTGAGCAAGATTCTAAACACTTCGAACTTTGGCCCACGCAGAATTTAACAAACAAACAAAAAAACACCCTAAATTAGTGCCACCATTTACAAACACAGATCTGACCCACAACTCTGGGTTTCTGGATTCTCTGAAAAGACTGGACAATGTGGCCACCCCAGGCGGTCTTCCCTTAAGTTATCCAGTAGCTGGAGATGCGAGGCGGTCCCCTCTGTAGCTGGGGCATGTGGTCTCTGGTTCATCACTGCCCCCTTCCTCCAACACCCTCCTCCTCAGGCTTGTTCTCCCTCTTTTCTCCCTGATTACTTTATCTGTCTGGTAAGGTGGACACTTTAGCTCAGTTCTCAACCCTGGCTGTACCTTAGGATTTTGGGGTATGCTTAAAATTATAATGGTTTCCTGGCCTTCCCAGCCCAATTGAGTTGTAATTTCAGGGAGGGGGCTAATTGGGGCAGGCAAAGTGTGAGTTAAATGTTCATGGAACTCACTGGGAAAAATCAGGGAACTTTTGAAAAGTAGATATCCCAGTGGTATATTCATGGCACGTTTTGCTAAGGTATTAATAAACTCCCCCCAGACGCTGCTGTAGTGCTGTAGGCATTTAAATCATTATAATAATGACCATAGTTTTTTTTGCATGGGGTGATTATAAAATTTTTTTTAATGGGCTTATAAATCTAGTGGTTATGAGAGGCAAGTGACATGAATTTAGCGTATTTGAGACAAGGGATAAAATGGAGGGGGCACAGTTAAAATGAACGTCGGTGGTTTTCTGTTTGCATAATGGCTTCATTCATCTATAATTCTCTCACTGTAAATCAATTTCTATAATCTGTTGCCCCCCCCCACCCTCTTCCAGGATCATATTCTGGTCACCTTGAATTATTAAAAAATTCAAAGAGCTAGCAAATCAAAATCAGGGCCTCTCATTTGATACTTAAACTGGTAGGGACTCAGCCCCTATTTCTGCTGTCTCATTTTAAAGACAGATGAAACGAAGCTTTGAAATGTTAGGTGACGGGTTCCAAGCGCTGCCCCGGGTCCTGGAACTCTGCATCGTGGTTACCTCCCTCCCGTTCAGAGCGATTCTCCCCATGTCCGTAACTGCAGACAAACTGGGTATCTCTCTTTTTTTTTTTTTTTTAAAGATTTTATTTATTCATTTGAGACACAGAGATAGAGAGAGCATGAGCAGTGAGAGAGGCAGAGGGAGAGGGAGAAGCAGACTCCCTGCTGAGCCAGGAACCCGATGTGGGGCTCGATCCCAGGACCCTGGGATTATGCCCTGAGCCGAAGGCAGATGCTTAACCATCTGAGCCACCCAGGCGCCCCCAAACTGGGTATCTTGAGCGCCCTGTACCTTTCCTTAAGCTTGCCAGTTAAGAACTTCATCCTGCTCACCTTCTGTCCACTGATGTCTGCCCTGGGGCCCGGCATTAGTTGGAGTTCTAAAAATGAGGGATAAGGAAGAAAGAACCCCAATTCAGGTCCCAGGTCCCAGGAAACCTCCTGGGGCTTCTCTCCAGTCCCTGGGTTTTTGGTCCCCACCGGTGGTGAGCCCTGGGTGGCATCCCCATCAGCAGCATTCTCTGCTGCCTGGGTGAATGTTGGGGGACCAGGGGATTGTCTCCAAGGGCAGGAACCACCTCTTGAACCTTCAGTGTTTTCTCTGAGGTATGCAGGACCCAGGAGAGAGAGAGAGAGAGAGTGTGTGTGTGTGTGTGTGTGTGTGTGTCCTCTTGCTCTGTACCTGCCTGGCTGACTCTGGTAGCACAGTTGTTTTGCTCACTGCCCTAATTTTATTTGTTGTTCCTTATATTTTTAGGTCCACACTGTGAGATTCCAATATTCCATCCATTCTGGGTTCTTCTCTGTCTCAAGAGCCAAGACGCCTCGTGGGAGGGTTGCTTCGCTGACTGGGCTGGGGGCAGGAAATGAGGGGGTGTTTGCAGGATCATCTGGGAAGTTGTTTTCTTTTAAAATCGCCCCATAGAAGCCTGACCCAGAATGATTAAAAACAGAATTTGGAGAGGAGGATAAGGGAGGCCTCTACACAGGGCTGTGGTTTTTTGTTTGTTTTTTTAATGTCCAGGTGATTGTTCTATACCTTCCCAGCTTCTCATTTGGAAGTAGCTAGCATTCAGGGTTTCCTTGAAGAAATGCGGGCGAAAGCCCAACCCGCGATGGAAAGCAGCTCATATTTATTAAGTGCTTATTTTTAGATGCCCGATCAAGTGACTTAGTCCCTTTGGGTTTTTTTCAGGGTTGCTCCGTTTATTTCTTTCGTAAGTTTGGGTACCTTCTAGATGTCTCTGACAGGTACTAAGGCATCCTAGAGTGCTGGTTAAGAAGCTGGGCAACTAGGGCGCCTGGGTGGCTCAGTTGGTTAAGCGACTGCCTTCGGCTCAGGTCATGATCCTGGAGTCCCGGGATCGAGTCCCGCATCGGGCTCCCTGCTCGGCGGGGGGTCTGCTTCTCCCTCTGACCCTCCCCCCTCTCATGCTCTCTGTCTCTCATTCTCTCTCAAATAAATAAACAAAATCTTTAAAAAAAAAAAAAAAGAAGCTGGGCAACTAGAATAATAGCTCTACTACTTGGTAGCTGGGTTGACCTGAATAGACTGAGAAGTTCATGCCTCAGTTTCCCCCACTGTGAATGGGGGCAGTTGTAGCACCTACCCCATAGGCTGAGAGGATGTGTTAGAGCGGTACTGCCGTGGTGGTTAGGACAGTCCCACCTTCATGGAGTGGAGAGTTTGGTGACTGCCAGGGTCCAGAGGGGAAGCCCCGTGGTCAGCATACGTGACTCGTAGGGGACATCTGACTCCATCTTCCCATCCAGTCTTCCCTCCCTTCGCACCCTGGCCTCCGTGCCTCACATATCTGTAGATGGGGAGCTCAGCTGTAGGAGTTTTTCTAGAAGCCTTCCAAACTCTGTCTTACATCCTGTTAATGAATGATGCTGTGTCATTATTACAAAATTCAGCTTTGGTGGGAACCGTAAGCATGGCGGTGCCCCCAGGCCCTCCTGAGATACCCCTGCCCCTCTGCCCACTGGTGCTCAATGCCTGTCTTTTCCTGCGGCTACCTTTTGTGCACTTGTCTTCCTTAGAGAGCCTCCCTCCTTCTGAGGTTCCTAATCTCTTACTACTGGAGTAGAACCAGAGGTTAGCTGGAGAAACCAAAATGACCGGACTGGTTAAATCAGGGTTCTTGGTTTTATACAAAAGACTTAGTAAATAGTCTAAGACTTCCTGAGGAGAGACCTCCCCTCTGCTTCTCTTTTCTACTTTCAAGGGCCCCGTGATTACATGGAACCCACCAGGATAGTCCAGGATCATCTCCCTGCATTAAGGTTGGCTGGTTAGCAACCTCACTCCCATCTGCACCCTTGATTCCCCTCGGCCATGTAATGCAATAGATTTTTGGGGATGAGGGTGTGGTCAGTATTCTACCTACTACTGCTGTCTTGTTCTTTTTTGTTTAATTACTTATTATCATGATATGTTCCAAAAAGGATTAACAAATAATACAGGAAGATAAAAATACATGTAAAATTTAGTCAGGAAGAAAAAATGAGGCCAGGAGAAAAGGAGAGTAGGAAAGTAAGAGTCAGGAATGAGGTTTACACACAAAATAGATAACCAGTTTACCTCCTGGAAGGAGACAGTGATTTTGGCTCTGAGCTTTTCCTAGCAGCTCTCGTGAAGAGGGAAGCCATGCCAGTTACATTTCACTGTGTCATCAAGTAAAATCTGACTAGTTTTTTAGATGCCCGGATGAGTATTCTTTCTGTTTAGATGAGAACTTTCTCCTCTAGGCCCTCCTGGATGCATTAAGTGTAATTAGCAAAACCTTTGCCAGGTTTATAGTAAACCCAGCGATAGGTTTTTACCTGCCCCACTTTTTTTTTTTTTTTAACTGCTCTCTATTTTAGGTCAAATATGCATTGCTTTGAAGACTTATTTCCAAGACATGTGGTCAGGGTCAGGCCGAATCCAGGGATTAGAAATCTCCAAAGCCAGCAGTTCATATCTGGTAGTTCTCATGCCCTGGGGATTCTTGAGGGTATCCTGCCTGAGCTTTCATTCCAAACAGCAGTGATGTCTGTTTTACCTTTCTTTATTTTTGAAGGCCATTAAATAAAACATATATTTACGTATACAATCTCTGATCCCTTTTTAAGTGGAGGAACCTGAAAGCCTACCAGCATTTATTAAGAGCTAAGATCGTGGTTAGTGGCATTCACGAAAGTGTTCTGCACTGGTAGGCCATGAGGTTTTTGAGATGATATGTTACAATAAAAAAAATGTTTATTTATATCCCTAATGGACTGTTGGTTAAAGGCAGGATGCATTAGGAACATTCAGGTCAAAGTATAAATGATTGAGCATTGAGCTGATAATTCTGCCATTTTTCCTCCAGATTATCTTCCCGCTCGCCAAAAGTTGCATTCATCTGATCAGAATTCTTTTGGCATATCTTACAGTATTTCTTAAAAATCAATATTTAGAAAGAGAAAATATTATGACTGTTCTAGTCATTTCATCTTTTAATTTATTAGGATTAGAGATTCATACACCTGCAATGTGTTGTTAGGAGAAATGCTTTCAAATAGCTGCCGGAAACCACCTGTCTTACCCTGATATTTAGAAACAAAACAGGAAAAAATATAAAAATACACTTAAGAGGGTTTGGAGTTGCCAGTTAATCACACCCTTCCTCCCTTCTGGGTTCTGAACCAGAGGCAAGAGAAGAAGCCAGACGAGGATTAAGGTGCAGTGCCAACTCCGTTAGAGTAAAGCAGGGTTGGAAGATGTGTCTTGGATGCAAAACTTCCCTGTCTGCCCTAGGTGGAATCCACACGTCTGCATAGGTAGGGGCTGGCAGCCAGGGGTGGGCTCTGCTGGGTAGGGAAGCCCTGTCCTTATAACCCACGGGGGCAGGAAGAGAGTGAGAGTGCCCTTCCCCAGGCCCTGGGGCAAGAAACCCAGCAGGCCCCCCCCCCCCCCACACACACACAACCACCACACAAGCTTAGATGCTGTCCTTCCTCCCCCAGGAGGCCTACGAGTGCTCTGATGCGGAGGCAGGAATAGTCCCCTTTGTGGTTTCTTCTGCAAAAAGGAGCACACATTCTGTAGGAAAACATGTCCAGAGGAAGTAAAGAATCCTCCCTTTATAAACCATTGGGTTGTTTTTAAATTCAGATGTAAGAAATCCAAACATGGGGCAGTTTCTTGTCCGTGTTGATGCCAGGGCTGTTAACTCAATTGTTATCTGGTCTTGAATCTACATTGGTTCCCACACCACATGTATACTAATAGGGATGTACTTCTGGAATTGATTGTATACACAAACCACACTTTTACAGATTTAAATTAAATGCTATGCTGTTACAGTCTAAATGGACAAAAGGTCATTTGTCATTATTCATTTTGAACATTAGCAAAGATCTCAAAATGAGTGAACTTCAGAAACTTCACAAAAATGAAATGTGATTTTATTTTAATGTTCCATCTTGGTCATATATATATATGTAAGAATTAGGAGATGATTAACAAGTTCTAAGGCGTGTGTGTGAGAGAGAGAGAGGGAGGGAGGGAGTGTGAGGGGGAGAGAGAATGTTAAAAGAGATCATTTGTCACAAAAGGTTGAGCAAAGTCAGTCTAGAACAGTGAATGGATTGTGTATCCCTTAAGTCAGCCTTCAAATATAGTTTCTTTCAGCAAAGCTTTGCAAGGCTTTCAGTGGCTAGAAAGTCAGTATGTGCCCCGGAAAATACCCGATCTCAAGGCATTTCCAGAAACTCAGTATTGGTCGAGATCCTCTTAGGCCAAATTAAGGCACTTTAGGAATATGGTTACCTCATTTGGAGGCTATTCATTTGGAAGTCAGCTGGGAAAGCCATAGTGACTGGTAAGTGGGTGTTCTAAAATGAGCACCTCAGCAGTTCCAACACAAGAACTCAGCCCCAGTGATGTCAAATTTGAGCAGTGCCAACTCTAGGTGGAGAAGCTCCCTGGGGTGACTTGCTGTATGGAGTCATTTGCTCTGTCAGAGTTACAAGTTGGAAGACCTGTTTCCAAATTGTGTCTTTGATTTTAGCATAATGGATCAACACTCACCACTAGAAAGACTGGTTGTCTTCTACGCACTCGTAGTTCACAGTGAGAAAACTAAGCTGTGTGCGTATATACGGTTACCTCAGCTGGACGTATCCTACAGTACTAGGAGTGTCTGTAAGACAGCTGGTCTTAGTGACCTGCATCTAGTTTGTTCAGAAGTCCTGTCAAATCACTGAGTTCTGTGTACCTCATAAAAAGGGGAAATTGTGTCATATTCTGTGTCATCCCTCATCGAAAATTAGTGTCTGACCCCCATTCTTACTATCCCAGATGAGATAACTAGAGCATTGTCTGCTAGACTTTTTAATGTGCAAACAAATACCTGGAAATCTTGTTATAAACACCAGCTCTGATTCGTTCAGTCTGGAGTTGGGCCTCAGATTTTGCATTTCTAACTACAGTCCTCTCAGTGCTACAGGTCCACAGACCGGATTATGAGTAGCAAGGTTAATAGAGGCGCTGATTACCAGAAGCATTGGTAGACAGCCTCAAATAATTTCTCCTCTTTGGAGCCAAAGGCCAAGGAGAGTTAATAAAAGCCCTGACAGTCCAGTATTATTCTCAGTAAGTCCTTCCATGGTCTGGTGGTGATCTAACAGGGCTCTATAGTGAGCTAGCTCTTCCTAAAAGGCTGCCTTCTTGGGCAGGGTTCCTTGTTCATTGGCCTGGGAAGACGAGCTTGCAGTTCTTTAAGGAGAAAACCAGTGTACGTTGCAGAAGATTGTATAGCAAGCCAGTGGATCTGCATTTGTAGAGAGCAGAGGGTTTATCTTTTGAAATACTGGGATAGATCACATTTTGGGTCCCACTGGATAGGAACCATAGAGTTGGTAAAAGGAGCATCTTTACAAGGATATAATAGTTCTTATGTCTGGCTGGGTATTAAAATCACCGAGGCAGCTTAAAAATAATACTCCTGCTTAGGCCACATCTCAGATGGAGGTGAGACCTGGGCGTCTGTATTTTTTAAAAAGGAGCCCAGGTGGTTACAAAGTCAGTCAGGACTGAGAGTCCGTGGTTTAGGCAGTCTTTAACTTGGAGGGCAGGAAACTCTTCCTGAGAGGCTTCATTTTAGCTTGAGTTAATTCATCATTTGTATAATCTGAGGGCTTGTGATCAGGTTGCAGTCGGATTGACCCAGGATACTTGATGTACTTAGGAGAGTTGATCTTAGTTTGATAATTGGGGGATAAGTCAGCTTATCAACCAGCATCAGATGGTTGAGTTTTTCCCTAAGAAAATCCAGTCCTGGAGCATTTCTGACGTGGATCTGCCAAAGCTTGGGGCTCTGTGCTCCATGTGGATTTACTGTAGCCCATTTTAGAAGCAATGGGAAATTCATTATAAGGCTTAAATTGTATAAGACTGGCCACTTGGGATTGTGTGTTCACCCAAGTGCATGTGTCGGCACCTTCTTACTCATCAGCTAGTTTAAAAAATAAAAATTTGACCTGGTGGTCTTCATCAAGTCAAGTGCTTGGAGGGCCATCCCATTTCTTCAGACGATGCAGCTGGAATGCTCATGGGCAGGCCAGCACCCAGCCCATGTCCCTCCAGCTGGACAACAAGGGTCCTGGGGTGGGGTAATTCGTTTCTAGGCTTCAGGGAGCACTTACTGAATAATGAACTTTTTTCTTGAAGGCATTGCTCCACTTTTTGAAAATGATTTTGATGGTATTTTTGACCTTTTTTTTTTCTTTAATTACTGGTGCCATTTTGGGCCTGTTGGCATTCATGGGTGTTTTCTAGATACAAGAAGTTGCCAGAAGTCTGATTCTCAGAAAAAAGTTTGTTGTGTACTTACCATAAAATTCTTTGTAGCTTTACTGTCCTTGGGCTTTGAAAGCGAATCTTTTGAGCATTTTCTTTTAACATTGAGGAGACCTACCTAACAAATTTACACAGTGTGATCTTTCCACAGACCAGTCCTTTTTTTCTTCTTAGTCATTATCAACCTGTCATAATGTGTGCTCCTGGTTTCTTGGGCTAGAAGCCAGATGACAGTCCTGCTGTTTTTAAAGACTGATGTAGTATTGTCCAGTTTTTGTCTTCTCAAAGACTTCTTCCCTGTGCCTGTTGATTTATAGACTAGATCTTTGTGAGCAGAGCCCCAGTGCCATATACTAATTAGTAAATGGGGGGCACAGCCAGCCTAGGAATGAGCTTCTCAGCTGGTTTCAAGATAGTGTTGGCACTGAAGGATGTGAAAGAAAATGAGACTCATCTGTCAGTCAGCGTGGGACAGCATCAGGAATCAGCCCCCCTCTCTTCTCCCTGTGACCTTCAGCCTTAGCACAGGGTCTGTGCCTGCTCATTCTCAGAGCTGGTAATTGATTTCTGAATTTACTTTGGTTTGCTTCTCCTTGCTGTGCAACCTCATCCTCTCGGTTGACCTTCTCTGAGTCTCTTCCTACTGAGTGGGTAAGATCCTGATAATTGGTTAAGGCAGTGGTTCTAAACCAGGGTGCTTTTTACCTCTAGGGAACATTTGGCAATGTCAGGAGACATTTTTGATGGTCACAGTTGGGAGTGGAAGGTTCTAATGGCATCTAGTGGTGGAAGTTCAGAGAACATCCTACAATGTGCAGGACAGTGGCCCATAACAAAAGAATTATCTGGCCCCAAATGTCAGTTATGCCAAGGATTGAGAAATCCCTGGATTAAAGGAACTTATTTCATTTTCCAGGGTGTTATGCTTTTTGCTTTGGTTTAATAGATGTTTTCAGAATTCTTGGACTTGCTGTGGTTTCATTTTTTGTGGTTGGGAAATTCTGTCAACTGTGAATAACCTGTGGGCTTGGTGAATGAAACTTACAGAACACGTGAAGATCTTACCTGACCCAGCAGCGACAGCTTCCTTCTTTTTCCCTTGTCCCACTTCCACTTGGTCCACCTGCTAGTATTGTGCACACCCTAGAGGCTCAAGGAGAGTAAGACCCTCAAATGTTTGTTTCCAGCTGTTTCCCTTCCCCAGGGCTCCCCCTGGTGGAGATGGCTATATGTGAAGTGGCCAGAGGTACAGTAGGGAGTGGGAGTTGGGGCCAGCTAGTATAGGGCTGACAGTAAGGAGGGCCTGTTCTGGACACAAAGTCATTAGCTTTATTACTGTATTTAAAAATTTATTTCACTGTTGATGCCAGATATGGAGCCCTGAACTACACTCGGCGGGCGGTTGTAACTGCCAGGCAAAAACCTACTTCCGGTGGGTGAGGTTGGACGTTTTCCTTTCCCTGCCCACACTAAGAATGCAGGTGGAGCATAATAAAGTGAGAATTCTGGGCACAGGGCTATCTTGGTTTGATGGCTTCAAAAGTAAAAGGGACTGGCCATTTAAAACCAAGACTTAAACAAACAAACAAACACACACCGCAACAACCCAGACATTAAAAAAGCTTCTCCAAGTATCCTAAAAGTGTGTTGTTTTAGTGGGTATTTTTCAGTTAGTGACTCAAAATCAGACTTGTTTAGTGAGGTCTAAAGGGAGCAGGCTGTTTTCACTGAGAATGTGTTGGACTAGAATTCGTCAGAGGACCAAGCCACCAAAGTGGGGAGGAAAGACTCCTGTTTGTACCTGTTTGCACCAGCACCTTAGTTGGTTCCTGAGCTCCTTTGCTCCTCCCTAGGATGGGAGGCGAGCTCAGTGGTTATCACAACTGTCAAGGATTCCCACTTCAGATTTGGGGCTGCTGCTGAGTGGGCAGCAGCAGGTTTCAAGATGGTGGTACCAGGGGAGTGAACAGTCCCAGAGCAACTTCCCAGGACTTTGGACTGACTTTGGAGGAAAAATCTGCTTTGCTTTTCCTTCCGTCCTCCTCTGCTTCTCCTTTTAACAACATGAGACCTCCCTATTTAGAGCAAGAATGTCCCCCCCAGACCATTTCTCTTCCTTAACACCAGTAATGCCATCAATGTATATTTTTCTTCCTATCTTTGTTTCTGCCAACCCCTGAAGGTTGGTGGAACATGGCATTAGACTTACAGTCCAAACTTAAAAACAGTTGCCCAAACACTCAACATTGATCTTAATGCAAACTGAGAAGTAGTAGGAAATTGTTTCAGAGTTAAATCATTAACACCCTCTAAAGACGCTTGTTACTGCTTATAATAAGTCAGACAAGAAGCCTCTGAAACTTACAGTTTCAGACTGGCCCTCATCAGGCATTTAATTACGCTGTCAGTTCTCTGTCATATATAATTTTATATGAGTAGGTATGTGGCCCTGAATTTTCTAGAATAAGCAAATGAGACCACTGCCCAGCATTCATTTCCTGACCAAATAGCATAGAAATTCAAAGTTCAAACTCCACGCATACAGAAGTAGCTAGGAAAGTTTTGCTCTGAATCTCGACAGTGTAAAAATTTTTCTAACGGATTTTTTTAAAAGAAACTATTTTGAGCGAAGACAAACAAAATTCAAATGAAAGCATCTGAGGAACCTCAGAGCTAGAAACCTCTCCCGGAACCCTGAAGTCCTTTGAGACACGGGTTTGAAAACCAGGAACCCAGATCCTTCAGCCCCTACTCATCCAGCTCTGACAGTGCTCTGTGCTGCTCCAACTTTCCCCACACCAGACATACGGACAGCGAGACAGACGCGCTTGTCTAGGGTCACACAGTGCCAGTGGGTGGAGCAAGCTGGAGATCCCAGATCTCCAGGCCTGGGAGCAAGTGTTGGTTCAGTTCTTCCTCACTACCCCTTCTGGTGTCTTCCTGGGATCCTCTTGGTTGACCAGTGATAACACCAGCAGCCTCCCCCGAGGGTCCCGCCACCACCCGCCACTGCTTGTTTGCCTTCCCATCTCTTGTCTTAGATACCTTTTCATTCCCACAATCACTGCCCCTTCTGGGAATTTGGTCAGTTGTTTTTTTTTTTTCTTTTCTCCTCATACCTAACTGCCACCGTATCCTCTGTAGTTGAACCCCATCTCCTCAAGGGCACAGTGATTTTCCACTGCTGTGTGACAAGATCTTAGGGCAAAACCTTTTGACAGGTAAGGGACAAATACAGACTCAGAGTGCCGGGGTTCTCTCTGGTTCACACCAGAAGGAGGTCTTGGGGATCATTGCTCACTTGTGTTTCTTCATCTCATTTCCGCCATCCTGCGCTTCCATCTGGCAGACACTTAATGACCATCCACTGTGGGCAAGGCGTGGCCATTCCTGGCATTTCCTGTCTTTGGGATGCTTACGCCCCCTACAGGAGAGATGAAAGAAAGGATTATCCTATAGAGTAGTAGGTAAGAAGCCCTTCAGAAGAAGCACAAACTGTGAGTGTTCCAGGGAGGATGCTCTGTCTTCAGATGAGGGAGCCATGGGAGGCTCTATGCAGAAGGTGGGGTTCAGTTATGAGATATGGGTGGGATTTCCCAAAGCAACGTGGAGGAGCACAGCTGACTTAGGGTTTCTTGAATGTTACTGCACAAGATGAGGCAAAAGTTTGGCCCATAGCTGCTGGTTATGGAGAGATAGCACACACTTCAAGTGGTCAGAAGAGGTGTGTGAATGACTGTTCGAGCACAGCTGTCCCATGTAACTGTTGGGCCAGCAAGCTGTGAGGGGATTGGCCTGTGGGGCTGCAGGAAAAGGTGACATCTCTGGTTGGGACTGGTGTTGCTCCTGAAGGGACAGGCGTTTCCAGCTTCACTCATCGTCTGAAGAGAATGCTCCTGATGTAAGAAATGGGTCCCTCCAAGGATGTTGGATAGGCAGCTGCAGGAATTGCTTGTTTGCTCCATCTCCCCTGGAGCTGGGCTATTGTTCTGTGTGTTCTTAGATGGTTTGAGACGTTGGCATCTGGCAGGCAAAGCAGGCCTTGCCTTGAAGGGCCTGTGAGGTGGATGGGGAGCTCTTAAAAGCAGCCATGTCTGGTAGCTGGTGGCAGATTTCTCCATGTAATTTCCTTTGGTTAGTAGGCCTGTGGTTAGCCCTTAGTCACGGGACAGCCCGGCCTTGGCTGGGCTGTGGGGAAGAGGGGAAGGGGTGGGTCCTTGCGGGGGCTGCAGGGGCCCCTGAGGCTCATCTGCCTGTCTCCTCATACCCCCAACTTTGGAGGTGGGCTTGCTCTCTTTTTTTCTTTTTTCAGTAACAGCTTTATTGAGATACGATTCATATATCCTATAATTCTCTCATATAAAGTGTGTAATTCAGTGTTTTTAATATATCACAGAATTGTGCATCCATCACAATTAATTTTGGAACATTTTCGGTGTGCTGGGTTGTCACCTCCCAATTCCCGTTTTCACAAGCCCAGAACGACGACTGTTGTACTTTCTGCGTCTATAGATTTGTGTCCTCCAGATAGTGCATACAAATAGAATGATACAACATGTAGTTTTCTGTGCCTGCCTTTTTTCACTTCGCATAACGTTTTTAGGGAACGACCATGTTGGAGCACATATCAGAACCTAATTTATTGCCGTTGATTTATTAGTATGCCATTTTATGTGTTTTTTTTGATCCGTCCGTCAGTTGATGGACATTTGAGTTGTTTGGGCTTTTTATTTGTCCATTATGAGAAAGGTTGTTATGACCATTTGTGTACAAGTTTTTGTGTGGACATAGGCTTTCATTTCTCTGGGGAGGATTTCAGGAGAGGCATTGCCTGGGTCACATGGTAACTCTGTGGTTAACCATTTGAGGAACCACCAGACTATTTTCCACACCAGCTACATCATTGTACATTCCCACCCGCCAGTATATAAAGGTTCCAATTTCTATACATCCTCACCAGCACTGGTTCTGAGCTCTTGTTGAGTATAGCCATCCGGGTGGGTATGAACTGTTATCTCACTGTGGTTTTAATTTGCATTTCCCTAATGGCTAATGATGTTGTGCATCTTTTCATACACTTTTACTTTTTAAATTAAGAGAACTGACACATTTCCGTGCCAAAGATCTTCGATCAGTTCTGGAAAGGGGGATGCCAGGTTTTCTTGTGTTGAGGAGTGAATAGGGAGGAGGGAAGTGAATGCTGCTCTTTTAGGAAGTACAGGAATAGAGGAGGTGCGGATGAGAGTGGTTAGTGGCAGCAGTGGGCCTAGAAGCTTAGCTCATCACCGACAGACTTGGTGCAGACTTCTTCCTGGAGGACAGATGGCGTCGTGGCTCAGGCTAGCATTGCTCTGGTGGGCAACAAGGCCTTCTGAGAGAGACTGTGTTTTTGTGCCTATTGGCTCCATTTTGCAAGAGGATCCAGCTAAGTCTGGACGCAGGCAGAGTCTTAGCCAGATCCACCGCTTTTTGATCAGTGTTGTTCTGCAGCCTCTTGATGAATTTTGGGGCCATCAATGATGATGATCCTTAAGTCCCTTCTGATCATTAAGCACCTTCTGGTAAGGATTGCTGTCCTGTTGCGCCCCCCGCCCCCCATGCTATTACTGTGGGAGTTAGGGGCGTGTCCCAGGTAATGGTTTAAAAAGTCTTTTAAAATTCTGTTACTAGGAATTGTAGAGATGAGTTCTAATTCAGTTCTCCGTGTGAGCTGTGGGTATGCTGAGATAGCTGCTGCTGTTTCACACCGTAGATTCCATGGGAGAAAAGAATATTCCTGGCAGTTCTGTGGTTACTTAAAATCTGGGCCCTCCGTCATCAGAACCATTCTCTGAACTTAGAATGAGGGCTTTTCACTCCAAATTTGTAAGTCTCTGAGCTGGTAGAACTTAAGCTTGGCTGGGTTTCTTAACATCTTCTTGCCACTCAGATGTGCCATCTGTGGGTGGTTCTGACTGTCCCCAAGGCCAAGGCAGAGAAGCGTGCCACCTTCTGCTGAGGCCCTTGGACCTGGCCCTGCCCTTGCTTCAACCTTGCAGCCTTGAGCAGCTGCTTCAGGGGGTTAAATGACGAAGTGGAGTGGAGTTTCCTGTCTGAAAGTTAACAGGTAATTCCTGTATGCATTTGGGGTTCTCCCCTAAAGTAGTAAAAGAAAATTGCCCGCTGACTGTCATTTTTAGTATAGCATCTAGTTTACTTGCCCTGGGAAAATCCCTTTGGCCCTGGGGTACAGTTGACTCACTGGTGTGGATTATTGAACAGGAAGCATAGCCACTTCCTAAGGACCCAGGGGCGGCCCCCAGTCGGAGAAGTGGCTTTAAAGCATCAGCCCCACGAGGGGCTGTTTGTTGAGTCTCCAGGGCCCGATGGCAGCATGGACTCAGTATATACTATAGAATGAGTGGAGAAAAGAAAGAGGTGCAGGTGCTGCTCACGGAGCCCTCATTTGGAAGGGCCCGATAAAGAGCTCTAGTGCCTGGAGGACACGTTGCTTGGTCAACAGGTGGTTCGTTGTATCCCTGGGGCCGACGTCTTTCTCTGAGAATGTACGTGGTGGTGGGGGGCAGGGGGCTCCCTTATAGGATGTCACGGGATCCCACACAGAAACTGGCAGACATTCTATATAGACAGACAGGTGTTTTAAACTGTGGACTAGTGAGGGACATCATAAGCCGCAGCAGTAGGGAAAGCTGTCTGGAGTCGGTGTGAGCGGAGCTGGGGCTTGGGGAGCAGGCTGGGTTTGGATGATCCGTGTGATCTGCAGAGGGCCAGCCAGGTAGGGAAAGCAGCGTGAGTGAGTACGGGGAGACCATGAAGGAGGATGTGCAGGGTTGTGGTGACAGCCGGCCAGCAGGTGCGGAGGGTGCGGCCGGGCCCGAGGAATTGCAGTGACATGGTATTGCAGGAGGGAGTCGGAGCCACGCTGTGTAGACGGCACAGTGGTGCTGCTGTAGAGACGACATC
Organism: Leptonychotes weddellii; assembly: GCF_054177405.1. Lineage (NCBI taxonomy): Eukaryota > Metazoa > Chordata > Mammalia > Carnivora > Phocidae > Leptonychotes > Leptonychotes weddellii. The sequence continues at coordinate 86,949,380 of NC_138371.1, read as the reverse complement.
TGTGGGCCTGGCTCAGCGGCTCTCAGACTGGAGCAGGCATCAGAATCGCCTGGAAGGCTTGTTGGAGCACAGGTGGCTGCCTGCCCCCCCGCCCCACCCCCCCGAGTTGCTGATTTAAGCCAGTCTGGGTTGGGGCCTCTCGCTGGTGTTTCTGCTGTGGAGTTCGGGACCGTGCTTTGAAGAGCCACTGGCCTAGAATTCAGGTGTCGGTGATCTTTTTCTGTTAGAGGCCAATAATAAACGTTTTAAGCTTTTGAGCTACATAGGATTTCTGTCACATTTTCTTCTTTGTTGCTTTTTACAACCCTTGAAGCATGAACACGCACGTGTTGGCCATGGGTAAGAAGGCTGGTGGGGAAAGATGGGTGGCGTAGGGAAGGCAGGGCATGGTATGCACAGTCCTCGGCTGTCCCGAGATTACCCCTCTGCCCCATAGCTGGCTGACTTTGGGTAAATTAATCTCTCTGGGCCTTTGTTTCCCATCTATAAAACAGAATGATAGTAGTAGTTCTTACCATCGAGGACTCCAAGAATTCAGTGAGCTAAGGCACAAAATGCATTTAGCATGATGCCTGGGGCATACCTAGAATTTATTTAGCATTTACTATTCGTAGCACTACTACCAACCACTGATGGCCATTCATAGGTGAGGAAAACAGGAGGACCAGTGCAGATCCGCTGCGTTACAGATTCTGAAAGATGATTGCTCTAAGATCTCACCATCCTTCCTTCTTAGGCTGCTTACAAAGAAGAATACTTAGAATGAAAACATATGCACCCTCTGAGTCGTCCCGCATGGAGACCATTGCTCAGCTTTTCCCCTGGCACACTTAGAAAATGGTGCCATTTGTGACCTGGCTGGTTGTTGGACCCAGGACTCTGGTTCAGGGGGTAGAGAGTTTGGCCTACTTGTAACCCATTTGCAACTTCCGCTTCGGCCTCATGTTTTGGGAAGAATTGCTTTAAGACCTTGGCCCAAATAGGGCACCCAGTAGGATCTGGCTGATGAGTATTGAAACTGTGCCTTTGTGCCCTCTAACCTCGTATTTTGCCCACGGTGTGAGTGAAAGTGAGAACTACAGGAAAGGAGTCTATCATGTGCCCCATGTTTCCTGCACTGAAATGTGCAAATGAGCAGTGGGGTACCTCTTTCACGCGTGGCAGCTCGAACAGGACGACCGCTGGGTACCCCTGGCATAGCCTCTCTGCACTGGTGCCTGGGTTGAGGCCGCTTGGTGGCCCCGAGAGCTTTGGCTCATCTCTCTCCGGACACTGCTAATGCAAGCTGGCCGTGCTTACATAATATGGGGGCTTGCTCCCCTTTCCTGGTCTAATGACCCCTGAGGAGATGCCTACTCTCTTGCTCACCTCCCCAGCTGCAGGCGCTAATCCTTGCCCCACAGCACATACTAATGACTTTGTAAGCTCCAATTACAGATGCACAGAAGTACCCAGGGGTGCTATGACTCCGCCCTCCACTTGGGTTTTTGCTGACATTCAGTGAAATCCTTCCATCTCCTCCCCACCTTGCAAAACAAGCTTCCTGTTTTGAACTTGGTCCAGACTGGAACAGCCCTGCTACACCTGTTAACATAGGCAGACACACATTTCCTCCTCTGTATTTGTGCAGCTTTTTTGTCGCCTAGCCAGATTTCCCCTCTCGGCTTACAGATCTGGAATCATAACATAAGATATTGAACCAGCAAATTAAGAAAGAAGGAAGTTCGCATTTTGGAGCTATTTGAGTGAAAACATGGCTCCTGGTTGGTTTCCCTGTGTTTTGCCACGACCACTCTGCTAACTTGCCCCCTTCTTCACAGCAGGATGGAAACGAGGAAAGGAAATCGGCTGACGCAGGAGCTAGAGTGAGACCGACGAGCCCACAAATCCAGCCTGCACCATGAACTTGTGTCCTTCTACATTTTAGGAGCCAAGGGCAGGTGAAGTTGCTGGAGAGCAATGGCTCTCTTTACTCCGTGGAAGCTGTCCTCTCAGAAGCTGGGCTTTTTTCTTGTGACTTTTGGCTTCATCTGGGGTATGATGCTCCTGCATTTTACCATCCAGCAGCGAACTCAGCCCGAGAGCAGCTCCATGCTGCGTGAGCAGATCCTGGACCTCAGCAAGAGGTACATCAAGGCGCTGGCGGAGGAAAATCGGAATGTGGTGGATGGGCCCTACGCCGGCGTCATGACAGCGTACGGTAAGCGTCGGGCTACTGGGGCTCCTGGGGCTTCTTCATGGAGTGTGGCTTTGCCTCGAAAGGACCCCAGAGCCTCGCCACCTTGGTTTTGTCATGGATTGAGTGCATCTTTTGCCACTGACTTTGCGGCATTGAGTTGCACGCAGAGGGACACTTCTAGAAAGTTAAAGCCACGCCCTTGGGGAGCCTCTAAGCTCTTGTGCCCAGGGACTAACACCCAGCCCCAGGAGCAGGGGGACAGAACAGTTATTAGAGCTCTTGGTTGGATTTGCAGCTAGCTCTTCTTCCCTCAGCACATTTCTGGATTGCATGATCTCATCTGGGAGTATGATCAGGGAATGTAGAAAAATATTCTCATTATCTTTCCCTAAACCAAAACTTAATTAAGGTGGGGTGGGGGTGAGGTAAGGAGGGTGGGGAGGAATGTGGGCAGGAATGAGGACTGGGGGGCGGTGGGCAGGGTGAGGTAAGGTGGGTGGGGAGAAACTCCAAGCCAAGTGTGTGTCTCCCTCAGACCAGGACGTAGGACACTAGCGATTAACGTGCTGGCTAATAGCTTTCCTCTTTGGCTTCTTGAGAGTTGACTGCTCTTGTTCCTTGCCCTTGTCTCTAACTGCCCTGACTTTGGAAGAAGTCTTACTGTACATGTTTTTTTGTGTTTTGGGTTTTTTTTGTCAGGTACCTAAAACTGTTTTAGAAATGAGGTTGAGTGGAAAAAAAAAAAAAAGAATGCATACAGAATATTACTTATTTTTCTTTTGGCAAAAGTTATGCTTAATATAGAAAAAGTTGGAAGCTATAGACGTGCAAAAAATAAAACCCCCAAGAATAAAGAAAATCACATATAAATCTACTACTCTAGGAAATAACCATAATTAACACCTCAGTGTATACTTTCTGCTATTTTATATATATACACACAAAAATATACGTATATATGCAAAATACTTTAAAAAGCATAGATGCACAAATACAAAACAGAAATTGTAGATGAAATTTGGATCCTACTGTGTTGTGGGGAACACACCTCCCAGCTCTCCTGTAATGACCAAGGACTTAATCCCTAGAACATGGCCTGTCCTGTTGCTCACTGACAAGTCTAGTCACTGAACAGAGACCTTAGTGGCCTCAGGGTTTGGGACCCTGAGGTGTAATATAAATGAGATGCAAGAAAGGGGTTGGTTGAGGTGGAAAATGGTGGTGTTCCACCTTGTGACCCATCGGTCATGGACTCTGAAGTATATGGAGTTTTCTAGAAAATGATCAGCAGCAGTTGGAAGCTTGAGTTCAAATGCAGGAAATCATACTTAGTTTTACATAATTTTTTTTGTTGTTTTTGAAAGGATCCAGGAAATTTGGTTACTTTTAAATTTCATATATAAATTTTTGGTAAGGAGAAAATGGTTGCTTTTTTTTTTTTTTTTTTTAGAGAGGTGGGGTGGGAAGGGAAACAAAGGGGATGGAGAGAGTCTTAAGCAGGCCCCGGGCCCAGAGAGGAGCCCAACACGGGGCTCGATCTCATGACCCTGAGATCATGACCTGAGCTGAAACCAAGAGTCGGACATTTAACCGACTGAGCCACCCAGGCGCCCTGAAAATGGTTGCTTTGAACACACAATGTGGAAATTCTTTTTCAGTGCCTACTGTTGGAATGATCACACTTCTCTGCTTTTAATCTATCTGATTTGGCGGTGTCTATAGGCATTGGCTTTCAACATGTCTAAATAAATGTCCCCCCTCTTTTTTTGATCTGATGGATTAAAAAATGAGACTCCAATTTGAGAACCCATACTGAAAAACAACTAGGTAGTTTTTCAGAGGGTGCATTTGAAAATTACTCATTGACTTCAGTCTTCTGTAATATTTCTCAAATACCACAGATAAACCATCAGAAAGAGTAAATGAAACTGTCACCATTAATGTCACTCATGTGCAACAAATAAATATAGCCAGTAAAGTGGACGCTGTTTTTAAGTTTCTGGTTCGGTACGTTCCATGTTAAGTATTTTGGGAGAGAGAGGAGTAGTCCGTTAGTAATTTCCTCCTTCTGTTGATCTCAGTCTGTCAAACCTTTTCCAGGGGAAAGAAGAAACCCCACAAATGGTAAACTTGTAGACTTTAAATTTTCCTAGTTGTTTTGAGTGTTCGTATTTCCTTTGTTCTGCCGAGCATCTCCTAGGCTAGGCTTCCTCGACGTTCTCGGGAGCAGTGATGCGGTCTTAGCTTTCAACCTCGCAGACACTATATGCTGTAGAAAGTTAGCAGAACGCCAGAGCAGTCTGTTAGAATTTTGGCCACCGCGTAGGAGTTTGGAGCTCAGAGGAACTACAAAACTGGGTTCCAGGTGAACATTAGCAAAGTCCTTCTTTTTCTCAAAAACAGCAAAGAAACAACCCAGCAGGCCCCGTCAGCAGATGTAACACACGCTGCTGCTTTTCTCTTGCGTCTCATCGACTCGGCATGTCAGTCAAAGTGCTCTTTGGGGCTGAGTCTGTGGAATTTAATTGGACTGTGCATATGTCCTCGACGCACTGGGACCATCATGTGGCGAAATACCACTAAAACAGGGTTTGTCACGTCAGCACTCTTGGCATTTGGGGCTAGATAATTCTTTGTTGTGGGGACTGTTCACGTGCTGTAGGATGCTGAGCAACATCTCTGGCACCTGGACCCACTAGAGGCCAATAGCACCCCCCTAGTGTGACCATCAAAAATGTGTCCAGACATGGGGGGTGGGGTGCAAAACTGCCCCCCCCAATCTTGGAGGACCGCCACACTGAGTGAAACCGAAAACACTAACAGCATCTTCTTAGGGATGTTCCCAAGCAGACAGCTAGTTTTTGTTATTAAAAATTTGTCAGCCTGGCCTCCATTTCTCAGTTCTGGGCACCAACGACTGGGATTGAGCAAGATGATACGGTCCAGGGTCAGTCATGGGAAGCTGGAGAGCCTTTCTGACTGTGTGTGCTTCCCCTGGAGTCCATCAGTACCAGTGGTGGGCATGTCAACAGCCAGGTAGCTCTGGTGGTTGATGTCAGGAGATGCAAAGACCACAGGATATTCAGTGGTTTAGCTAGGCTGGCACAGTGGGGGTGAGGATGCTTGAGCCAGTGGTTTGCAATCTCTTTTTCTGTCACAGAGGCAGCCCATGTACAGAGCATGCCTAGATGCCTGCCCTGAGAGAGCAAAGAGCTGATCCTATATGGCTAGGATCTGTGTCTGCTCTGAGTCAATCCCATTATTAGACCAAAAAAAAAAAGAAAAAAACACCTTCTTTCTCCCATCCCCATTTGGCATGATCAGAGCCTATTAGGGTGCTATAAATGTGTCTTCAGTAGCTGGGGCAGGTATTTGAAGAATCCTAGTAGCTGACTTCAGATTATTACTGATTTTTTAGAATCCCTGACTTGAGATCCTAGAGCAGAAGAGTTCAGCAAACTGTGACCTGTGGGTCAAATTTGAACCTCTGTCAGGTTGCATAAATAAACATTGATTGAAACAGAACCACTCCCATTTGTTCATAACAACTGGAGTAACAGAAGCATGGTAAAACCAGGATTTTAGAGGACATCTAAAGCACGCTGATTCCATCTTTTGGTAGTCCCCATAGTTCAGTCTAAAATACTCATCAACCAGGTCATGTCTCTCCTTGACTCAACAATTCCACAGGACTCCCATGGTCTAAGGCCTGGGCAGCAAGCTCGCCTTGGCTGAGCCTCCTTTTTTTAGAGGTAAAGTGTTTGGAACCCTCCTCACCCCTTTGTTTGTCTGTGGCTGTTTTTGCACTATAATGGCTAGAGCTGAGTAGTTGCCACAGGGACTTAGAGAGCCCCAAATGTTTACTGTCTGGTCCTTCATCAATCCCTGCCCTATCCGTAGGGCACTCTTTCTATGGGATTTTGCTTGGTGTCCTAAGACTCGTTCATCTCTACATTTGAATCCACCTTAAGACATCTTCATATAAGGTGTACATCCAAATGTTGTGTTTCTCTGTCCTCTGGAAATGCTTTTTTTTTTTTTAATATTTATTTGACAGAGAGAGAGAGAGCACAAGCAGGGGGAGCGTCAGGCAGAGGGAGAGGGAGAAGCAGACTTCCCGCTGAGCAGGGAGCCCGATGCGGGGCTCGATCCCAGGATGCTGGGATCATGACCTGAGCCAAAGGCAGGCACTTAACCAACTGAGCCACCCAGGCGTCCCTGGAAATGCTTCTTCTGAGTGGCAGGTCAGGAGGCTAGCGGTTAGGAGCACGGGCTTTGGAGGCAGCCAGTGTGGCCCGGGCCCTCGGGACAGCATACTACTTGTGGAGGGGGTATCAGCTCCTCTCTCACCATGTGATTACGTGGTGTGAGCGAGGTGCGTGTCAGGTGTTGCTGGTTGGACTAGTCCTCAAAACCAGCGCAGAGGGGCGCCTGGGTGGCTCAGTCGTTAAGCTTCTGCCTTGGGCTCAGGTCATGATCCCAGGGCTCTGGGATCAAGTCCTGTGTTGGGCTCCCTGCTTGGTGGGGAGCCTGCTTCTCCCTCTCCCACTCCCCCTGCTTGTGTTCCCTCTCTCGCTATGTCTCTCTCTGTCAAATAAATAAATAAAATCTTAAAAAAAAAAAAAAACCACCATCATAGAGCTTGCACACAGTAATCTCCACCCCCCCCCCAATCCTATTTCTGCTGATTTGAAAAGAGATTTCTGAACTTCTTTTGGGATTTGGTAATTCAGAAGGAGTGCCTGGACGATGTCCCAGGCGGCCTGTGTGGAACAGTTGGAGCATTCATTTGTGGGGTGTGGAGGGCGTTTCTGCGCGCCCCTCTGCCACACCAGAGAGGGGGAGAGGGGGAGAGGGGCATGTGGAGCCGGGGCCTTCTGCAGCGCGGCCTCCACCGCTTCTCCCTGGCCCGCATCGCAGGGCCCTGCCTGTCCGTGACTGCACGGGAATTGTGTCATGAGTGCTGTCACTCACCCTCGTCAATGCCATTCTTGTTTCTGAGGTGAATTGATCTCTGTCTCTGATGGCCTGACCCAAATTCTGATTGCCTCTTGTCTCCGACACTGGCCCCGTCTGCTTGTGCTCTCTGGGCAGTGAGAGACGGCCTCCCTGCTGCCAGGTTTCCCTCTTGACCTCCTACTCTGCCTTACCTCCTGTGTTCGTCCTGCTTCCCTGGACTTCGTGAGCCTCAGTTGTCCCCTTGACTGGCTGTTACCCCTCAAGCCTGGCACTCTGGGAAACGTCTGTGCGCTTTGCAGGCATATGGCAGCGTGGTCCAGGGTTTGTGCGTACGGCCAGAAAAAGACGGACGGGGACCCCTGCTCTCATGGAGGCCATGTTCATTTTGGAGGGAAGAAATACTAAACGAGACTACATTAGACAGTAATTCCAGGAAGAAAAATGAGATAGGGATATGTGATTTTTTAAAAAGTACATGAGGCGCTACTTGAATGAGAAGGTCGCAGAAAGCCTCTCTTAGGAGGTGCCTCGTAGCCCTTCTGACGCCAAGGAGCTGTGGGTGGGGTGGGAGGAGGCCGAGCAGGCCAGGCAGAAGGCACGGTGTGTGGCCCAGGCCTGCATGTGCACTCTAGCGGCAGAGCAGAGGTTGCTGCGGCTGAACAGCGTGAGCAAGGAGCAATGTGGACGGTGGGCAGCACGTGCAGTGGCCCTTTGGGCTCTGGATCTCAGTATGATGGCAGGGGCAGAGAGGTGCAGGGGGGTTGATGTTCTTGTGAGTGAGCCTTGCCTGCCCCTGCCGGGGGCCTCGGCCCCTCCCTCTTATCCCCCCCAGCCCCCCCACTTAACTCCTAGGCTGGGAAGAGAGGTAAAGAGGAAGAAGTTCCTCCCGTTTCCTTAAGGAGGTGGTGCTCGCGTCCTCTAGGCCCTAGAGAAGAAGGTAGCGTTTTTGGTTGCTGGTCAAGGGGCAATGCATTGGGCTTCACGTGGCCCTCATTGGCCTGGGGATGCCCATTCCTAAGACATTTTTTTTTTCTTTTTTTTTTTTTTAAAGATTTTATTTATTTGACAGAGAGAGTGAGAAAGCACAAGCAGGGGGAAGCAGTAGAAGGAGAGGGAGAAGCAGGCTTCCCGCTGAGCAGGGAGCCCGACGCGGGGCTCGATCCCAGGACCCTGGGATCATGACCTGAGCCGAAGGCAGACGCTTAACCGACTGAGCCACCCAGGCGCCCCTTAAGACATTAACATCATTTGGGATTCTCATAGGTCAAAGGGACACCCCCACCGTGATGCTGGTATGGCGGCCTGAGGTAGCTCCTGGTCTGTGTTGCAGACCTAGGTAACGTCTGGAGAGTCAGAGGAGCTTTTACGAGTGTTTTGTTCCACCCCTGCTATGAAAAAGAAGACGAAAAATACTTAGGGTGGATTTCACTGGAGATTTAAAAAAAAAAAAAAAAAAGCCTGTGAATGGTTTTTTTAAAATTTTTATTTATTTGCTTTCTTTTTTTTTTTTTGCCTCTGTTCCTACAAATGTGATCAAGGGACTGTTTTCTTGGAGGGCTGGGGTGGTGTGGGGAACCACCATTGCCAAAATAGCAGCTCTCTACCCTTGAGGGAAACACACTGCTTTGGAGCGACACTGGTAGAAAAAAAAGCGCTGGGCTGTTTGGTGTGTCTGGGGAGGCCGTGGTTGCTCTAGAGGGAGGTGGCTGGTGCGAATAAAGAAAGGGCTTACTGCTTTGGAGAGTTGGCAACCTAAAATGGGCCTCTCCGGGCTTGGGGCTCTTCCAGGGATGTGTGGTGGCAGTCCCCCCACCTGGCACCCCCGGCAGAGCCAGGCCGAGTTCCCAAGCACGCCCAGTGCGGCCGCACGTCTGAAGTGGGCCTCGGGGGTGCCGTCGACAGGAGAACAGTCAGACTGTGTGTCTCTGGCAGGGATTGGAGCCTCTTCTTCTGTTCCTTCTGTCCGCGAGACCTGTCCTTTCCTGCCTCATTGCTGCTTCAAGCCCTGGCTTGAGGAGAGAATGTGCATGAGGGGGTGTGACTCTTGGGCTCAGAGTATCAAGTGGGGTTGCTCACCTCAGTCTGTCAGAATGGCCTGGGCAGACCTCATGCCACTGTGGCCACCCTCAGGAGCCGTTGACCCTTCCTGGGTCTGTCTGGGTACTGCAGCTGTCTTCTGGGACCAGCGGCGGGGTGGTGGCTGAGCATTCGCCTGTCCCCAAGTCTCCACCTCTGCTCTTCCTCCCACCTGCATGCCTCCTTTCCCCATAGCTCGCGCCTCCTCTCCTTATGTTCTTTTTCATGATTTCATTCTCAGTCTTACAACACTTTTTTTTTTTTTTTAAGATTTTATTTATTTGACAGAGAGAGACACAGCGAGAGAGGGAACACAAGCAGTTGGAGTGGGAGAGGGAGAAGCAGGCCTGCCGCGGAGCAGGGAGCCCGATGCGGGGCTCGATCCCAGGACCCTGGGATCATGACCTGAGCCGAAGGCGGACACTTAACGACTGAGCCACCCAGGCGCCCCTCAGTCTTACAACACTTAAACCACCTATTTTCATAACACCTAAACCACCTGTTGTTGCATATTTATTGGCTCTGTTGATCGTCTCTCTCCCCCACGGAGCATGTTAGCTGCCAAAGAGCAGGGATTTTTGCCTCTCTTGTTCCCCACTGTACCCCAGGGCTCAGCACATGCCTGGCACTTAGTAGGAGCCAGGAGTGATCAGCAGCAGCCCCTTTGCCCCGACTCTGCCTGTGTGGGACAGTTACAGCTGGGGCTAATAGAAAAGTAAAGTTTCTAGTGAGGCTGGAAACGAGAAGAGATTCCCCACGGACTACAGGTCCAGGTGGCTCCGGGTAGCTGTTGTGCTCCTGATTCTGACACAGGAACCAGTGTTTATTCTGGACGGTCGGTAGAGAACGTTTCTATGTGGCTGTAGGGTTCCTTACTAGGCGTGTGACCTTGGGCAGGTGACTGATGTTTTAAAAGCCCGCTTCCTCTTTTGTAAAATAAAGGATATGATAGTATCCTTCACCTCATAGGCTTGTTGTAAGGCTTACATGTTACAAAGCTTATTTAGGCACCTAGATGAGGGAAATGCGGTCATTGTTGGGAATTATCAGTAACCGTGGCCGACGTGTACCTGTATCTTTTACTCCACCAAAATTGTTCGCCTGAAGTGGACGTTTGTTTATATGTTTGAACATAGGGCTTCAGGGATGTGTTTATGTAGCTGTGCTCTGCATTTACAGGGGATAAGACATGAGAGGAAGTAAGCTCTCCTCCAGAGGGAGGGAGGCAGGCTTGCCACCACCCTCCGGGACAAGGCCAGGCGAGGCTTGTCCACCAGAATCACCAGGCCTGCCTTGAGGGCGCCCGCGCTGGGCCCTGCACCGGCCGGGGTTGAGAACTGCTGCCCTGCGCCCCAGAGAGATACTGTCTGGCTCTTCCCTGGGTCCCGTTCTGAAAGTGTGTTGGCTCCACAGAGTGACTTTGGCATTTAAGAAACAGGAGAGGTGATTGTCACTGCCCGGTTCCAAAGAGAAGGCTTTCCTTTGTGGGCTGGGAGCTGAGCTGGACTGGGTGAGCTCACTCGGTCTCGGAAGGAGGGCAGTGCTGGAGGGTACTGTTTCCGGTACAGGTGGTGAGCGGGAAGGAGGAGTGTGCGGTGGCTGTCTTTCCTGATGGGGTGGGGGAGGTGTGGGCGCGGGAGTCAGGTCGGGACCCCGTGTGACGGTGGGCTCGACCACTCAGAGCCCGAATCCATTTCTCTTCTGCAAGAAGGACTACAGTGCTGGACTCCTATTCCATGCAGCTGGCTGGGTGTCGGGAAGATGAGAGAACAGCCCAAGAGCTCCGTGCTGGATATTTACAGATTCCATAATGCACTTGATATCATCAACAGGCCAAGATGCGATTTTTTTTCTCACATTCTGCTGCCTAGAAAATGCCTGGAAATGCTAGAGACACCCCCTGTAGCACCTCAGAAATAACATTCGCTTCTGGAACACCTTGGAGTCAAAGCTGAAGTGTGCCCTTGCAGCCCGACCCAGGAGGGAACAATAGTAATACTGAGCATCTGAGCTGCCCTTTCTCTTTGAGGTGGTGGTTTAGTGCCCTTTGTGACATGGTGTGGCTGCCTGTGACAGCTGCAGGGCGAGAGCACGTCTGCGACTTTAGGTGGCTTTAAGAATTCAAATGCGGGGGGCGCCTGGGTGGCTCAGTCGGTTGAGCGACTGCCTTCGGCTCAGGTCATGATCCTGGAGTCCCGGGATCGAGTCCTGCATCGGGCTCCCTGCTCAGCAGGGAGTCTGCTTCTCCCTCTCCCGCTCCCCCCTCT
>NC_138371.1:86909608-86937399 GCF_054177405.1 Leptonychotes weddellii | reverse complement strand
GGAAGGCAGTGAGGGTCAATCACTGAGCTGTATCTGGGCCGGGGGTTATCTTCTTACCTGACATCAGGTACTTGGGCCAGTATCTTGGGGAGGGTGGAATTCACTGCACTGGAGGTATATTCAAATAGCATTTAAGCCTCCCTGATTGTCAGAGTACTGTGAATGTAGAAAATGGAGAGCATATAGACTATAAAGCAGTGAAAAACCTTGGCGTCTCTCGGTCCTTGACCCTGGGTAGGCTTGCTTTCTCTCCTAACGTGAAAGAAAAGAAGTTCATTTTCAACGGGAGCAGCTGTGTGAGTCACCATTTCCAAACTACTTAGCACAAGATAGAAGACGCTGTCAGTACAACACACAAGGGCAAGGATGATGCCACGCCCATTTTTGTACTCTTAGAAAGAAAGAATAAAAAGTAAAATACTCCCTATCCCCAAACCCAGATAAATTTTGATTTCCCTCCAGTCCTTTTTTAAAATGCACGTCATTTAAAAAAATTGGAATATTTCATATATGGCTTTTTAAACTCTTCTTTGTTGTATTTCCTCATGCCATTAGATATTTTTAATGTCCATACACTTTTTTTTTTAAACCATCCATTCAATAAATAATCAGTGAGCTCCTGACAACACCCGGTGGTGATAAACAGAGATGACAAGACACCTGCTCTGCCCTCCCTGAGTTCCAATCTAGTGATTTATTCTGTCTTATGAATGGATGGACATATGTAATTTAATCTTTTTGTTGGGCATTTGGGTAGTGTCCAGTTCTTATCTATAATAAATAACACTACAGTGTCCTTGTACATAATGAATGGACTGGCTTTTGCTTATTACTCTAACTATATTGTCTTTCTGTGGAAAGGTCACTGTGAAATTAAAAATATATAAGTGATGAAACTTGACATTCTGGCAGTCAGTGGAAAGGAGAGGTTGGGGCTAATTCTTTTTTCATTAACACCTTCCTTTCTCATTAGCGCCCTGTCTTTGCTGGTTCTCCCAAGCAGCACATGAAGCTGCTCCTCATTGGCGCTCTGCCTCTGGAGGCCGCCGTGGTGAAGAGGGACTTGGATTAGGAGCAAGCCCAGATGCAAATAATTTTTTTTGCAGTTCAGATGTACGTCCTTGCTCATTGCATGGTTGGTTCTGTGCCAGTGAATCATGCTGGCTACACCTTCAATGTAGCCTGTGGTGGCTGTGCCCCGAGTCCTTGACTCGTGGGCTCTACAGATTCTGATGGAGTGCTTTGAGGACAAAGCCTGGTGAAGGTTGGCCTGGAGGACAGCGGGCTGGATAACCACTGCTTTGGAAGCATGTCCCAGGGGAACAGGGTGGGCTTGCATAGGCCCGAAGTGCCGCCTTTCTGGGTCATTCCTCAAATACTGATTGCCTGTATAATCTGGGCAATTGGGGTTTGCTGCCCTGTCTCACAGCTTTAACCGGTAGACCTATAAACTGATAGACTTTTTCTACCAGCAGGACCCCCCCTTTGTCCTGAAATCCTATCTCCATGGGCTCCAGCTCTGGAGGCACGTCTAGCTGGCAGTGAAATCGCCTTAGCTGTCCTGCTCAAGAATGTGGCAGCATCTTCCAGCCCCTACTCACCCCCTGGAGGCATGCTTTCTGAAAATGAAAACTCACAGAAGCTGTCAGGGCACTTGTTCTGAGATTTTTGTCGATCTCGCCCTTGATCAAAGCACTTCTAGTATGATAGAAAGCAAAGCTAACTTCCCCCAGAAGGACATTTTAAATGTTTTCAATTGCTTTGATCTCATCTTTGTCATGTACAGTAAGTTTTAGGAATACAGAATTGCGGTAGTGATGTTGGGATTAAATTTTTATGGCTAAGGCTTTGAAGCACAAACAAAATTTTAAAAGCCTGTTAGTAATTGAAAATTGTAATCCTGCTGAGGACACATTTTACTGCTATAATAACTGTAAAACACAGTGATAAATTTAAAAATGTTACACTAGAATTTGAAGGAATATTTTTGCCCTAATTTCTTTATTAAGCTCTATAGAAATTATCCTTGGGTGTGCAGCCTTATTGGATAAATGGATTATCATTAAGACTAAAACACAAAAATGTTCTGGTATTTAAAATTGCAATTAAACAGCTGTGCTGGTTTAAATGTAAAACGCAAAGGTGAGAAATAATTTCATCACCTAGAAAGGTATGATTTCCTTCGCCTTATTGGTGGGAAGACTATAGTCCATTTATTTGTTGGTTTATTATTCATCTGTTCACTTATGTAACACACACATAACTGAGTACGTAGTGTGCCAGTTGGTAGACACAAAGATGGGCTTGACATCATCTTTGCCCTTGTGCATTTTATTGGCATAAGTGTTGAACTGTCTTGAAATAGTGACTCAAACAGCTGCTTGTTGAAGATGAACTTCTTTTCTTTCATACTGGAAGAGAAAACATGTCTATCCAGGTAAAGTGCCTAGAGAGTCCAGGGTTTTTGATTGCTTTATATTCCATTTTCATTTTGAGGCAGAAAGTAGGGAAATGCGGACTCTTCGTTATTTTTAGTGTGGGAGTTGCTCACAGAACAGTGCCATCAGTGAGTCTTGAGGATGGTTGGGATATGATTTAACAAAAGCACGTGGCAGAAGTGCAGAGGTTAATCCCCGATAAATGTGCTCAGAAGCAGCAGGTCGGAGATGCCTGCTGGCTGGCAGGTCCATAGAGGTTCTTCAGAGGCAGTATGGCACAGTAGGTAAGAGCCATTGGGTCTGGAACCAGACTGTCTGAGATGGAACCCTTGATCTGCAATCACCCGGGGCAGATTACTTCACCTCTCTGTGCTGTGGTTTCTCATCTATAAAATGGAGATGGGAACAGTAATACGTTCCTCATACTGTCTTGGCAGGACCCCGTGAAGTAACCCGTGAGAGGTGCTGAGGACAGCAGCTGACACATAGAGCTCAGTCGGTGGTGGTGGTGGTTCAGTTCGGAGCATAGTTGGGATGGTGAACGTCAGCATCCTTCTCATCATCATGACTTCCCAGAGTCGCACCATGTCACGTAGTCACAGAGGTCACCCTCTAGTAGGTGAGGTCAGGAAGAGATAGTAGGTCACCCTTATCGGTGACTGTATTGTAGGAATTGAGGAAGACTGCCTTCTTGTTTTTTGACATTTTTTTGGTATAGTTGACACACAATGTTACATTAGTTTCAAGTGTGTGACTTAGTGATTTGACAAGTTTGTATATTATGCTGTGTTCATCACTAGTGTAATTACCACCTGTCCCGTTACATCACTATTACAATGTCGTTGGCTGTATTCCTTATGCTTCGCCATTTACTCCTGTGACTTACTCATTCCATAACTGGGAGCCTCTGTCCCACTCCCCTTCACCCATGTTGCTCATCCCCCACGCCCTCCTCTGTGGCAGGTGTTTGTTCTCTGTATGTGTAGGTCTGATTCTGCTTTTTGTTTTTGTTTTTTTTTCATAAGGTATTTGTCCTTCCCAGTCTTACTATTTCACTTACCATAATACTCCCTAGGTCTATCCATTTTGTCTCAAATGGCATGATCTCATCTTTTCTTATGGCTGTGTAGTATTCCTTTGTGTACACCACATTTTTCTTATCCATTTGTCTGTTCATGGGCACTTAGATTGCTTCCATAATTTGGCTATTGTAGTAAATAATTCCACAATAAATAGAGGGGTGCGAATATCTTTTTGAATTAGTGTTTTCCTATTCTTTGGGTCAATACCCAGTAGCAGTATACTGGATTATTACTGGTATTTCTATTTTTAATTTTTTGAGGAACCCATTTTCCACAGTGGCTGTATCCATTTGTATTACCATCAACAGTGCATGAGGGTTCCTTTTTCTCCACATCCTCACCAACACTTGTTGTTTCTTGTGTTGTTGATTTTAGCCGTTCTGATAACTGTGAGGTAATGATGTCTCATGGTACTTTTGATTTCCCTTTCCCTGATGATGAGTGATGGTTGAGCATCTTTTCATGTGTCTTTTGGCCATCTGGATGTCTTCTTTGGAGAAATGTCTATTCATGTCTTCTGCCCATTTTTTAATTTGATTATTTGGTTTTGGGGGTATGTTACCGAAGTTCTTTATTTGTTTTGGAGATCAACCCCTTATCAGATATACCATTTGCCAATATCTTCTCCCATTCAGTAGGTCATCTTTTTGTTTTGTTGATGGTTTCCTTCACTGTGCAAACACTTTTTATTTTGGTGTAGTCCCAATAGTTTATTTTTGCTTTTGTTTTCCTTCCCTCAGGAGACATAACTAGAAAAATGTTGTTATGGCCAATGTCAGAGAAATTAATACCTGTGCTCTCCTCTAGAGTTTTTATGATTTCAGGCCTCACATTTAGGTCTTTAATTCATTTTGAGTTTATTTTTGTGTATGGTGTAAGAAAGTGGACCAGTTTCATCCTTTTCCATGTAGCTGTCGAGTTGTCCCTACACCATTTCTTGAAGAGCCTATCTTTTTCCCATTGCATATTCTTGCCTCCTTTGTCATAGATTAATGGACCATACAACTGTGGGTTTATTTCTGGGCTCTGTATTCTGTTCCATTGATCTATGTGCCTGTTTGTTTGCCGGTGCCATATTGTTTTGATTACTACAGCTTTATAGTATATCCTGAAATCTGGAATTGTGATACCTCCAGCTTTGATCTTCTTTCTCAAGATTGCTTTGGCTATTCAGGGTCTTCTGTGGTTCCATACAGATTTTAGGATGATTCGTTCTAGTCCTGTGAAAAATATTGTTGGTGTTTGATAGCGATTGCGTTAAATCTATAGATTGCCTTGGGCAGAATAGAACACATTTCAACAATATTCTTCCAATCCGTGAGCAGGGAATATACTATCTTTCCATTTGTTTGTTTCTTCTTAAGGTTGATGTGACAGTTCTGTATTCTACCTAGGGTGTGTCCCACCAGTGACTACCACCCATAACTATGGGTTGGGGGGCTCTGTCCCATAGTCCTCTTGCCTTTTAACAAAAAGACAAAAAGTTGCAGAAGGTTACCAGCCCTCGAGAGACCATCAGCACAGGCTGGGCCTCTGTCAGCTCCTGTAGGGAGAAGGGCTGATTCCTTCATTGTACTTCGTATATATTTGTAGCAGTGCCTCCAAAACCTTAGTGAATGGAGGTCACACAGAATGTGAGTTCAGTGACTGTTCTCACACCTCACCTGTACAAAGGGGCAGTGAGGAAGAAAGGGCTGGGAGCATATACCTAACTCAGTGGCTCTCAAATTGGGGTATTGGCATGTCTGGAGGCGTTTTTGGTTGTCACATAGAGGGATTGCTACTGTCATTCAGGCGCCGGAGGCCAGGAGTGCTTCCCAACATCCTTCAATGCACGGGACATCCCTCGACAGCAAAGAATTGTCTGACCCAAAGTGTCAATAGGGTCAAAGCTGAGAAAGCCTGATTTAACCCATCCTAGGGGTCCAGGGCTTCTGTGTCTAGCTCATCTCAATTGCTGGTAATAGCTAAATGTCATTTTTACCTGTGGACTGCTTGGCTGGTGATAGGACCTTCAGGCAACGAGGCTGGAGATGGAGGGGCTTGATATCCTGTATCTGAGGGGTGGTTTTGTCACATACTGCAGCCACCTCCCAGTGGCACCACTGCCTCTGTCCGCATGGCCAGCCTCTGGCAATCTTCAGAATTCTGGAGAAGCAGTTGATGCTTCAGATGCACCGTAAGAGCAAAGCTGGTGGCTGGCTCCTCTTTCTGCCAGCGAAGGATGAGCCAGGGGTAGACTGTGAGTCACGCTGACCACGGGACTGCAGCTCCTGGAGGAGAGTGAGCTCATGACCCTTCGATCAAGTGATAAAAGTCCTCCATCACTCAGGAAGAGATTTCTTAAGGAAGGATGAGAGCATTTCCCAGATATTTTTTATTTATATGTGTAGCAGGCAATAATTATATGGTGCTTATCATGTACCAAGTGGTGTTCAGAGCATTTTGTAAAAATTAACTCATGAAGTCCACATAACAATGCAAAGAGGTAGATTTATTCTTAGCACTCCTTGACAGATAAGGAAACAGTGGAGAACAAGCACGTAAACTGAGAAACTTGGGCTCCAGAGTCTGGGCCCCTAACCATAGTGCTGTGGATGAAAGACCTTGAATTTCACACTTGGGTTCTTTTTCTACCTTGACTCTTGACTTCTGGCTGAGCTGCTGAGGCATCAGGGAATTAGGCCAACCCTATTCAAGTCCCCATTCCAGTTTATTATCTCTGTCACTGTGAGCAGGTTACTTCATGTCTGTGAACCTCCGTGTTCTCTGTAAAATGAAGTCATTTTACCCGGAGGAGGTGAAGATAACGTGGGGTTTCTTAGATTTGTGTGTGTGGCATGTTATAGGCATTCAGGAAACACTAGATCCCTTGTGCCCTTCTCTGCTATAATATTTTTAGCCCTGTCGCTCTAATGTTGTGGCCAGTTCTTCTTACCTGTAGGGAAGAGACGGGCTGAAGAGTGAGAAATAGCCCTGGTCGGGTGTTTGTTAGAATGAAGGAACGAACCACTTCAGAGGTTAACATCGTGAAGAAGTCCGATGATCCGTTTGGGGAGAGCGGTGGGGAGGTTGCGCTTATGTCAAGCGGAGAGCACCAGACTTTGAGGAGAGAGGTGTGGGTTTGCTTTCTGCTTGCAGTATTTAGTCTGCTCCAGCCATGCCTCCCATCTGTAAACCGCCAACAACACAAACTTCCAAGTTCGTTACACACCTTTGTTTCTGTTCTGACAACCTCCCTCTCCCCCTGACAAAATAGGACAGGCTGAGTGCTTTCTGGCCAAGGTTCAGGGTTGGCTGGCTGCGTTCTGGGGTTGGTGAATTAATCTGGTGTGTGCTTCTCTCCTGGCCAGGTGAGATCACCTACTCAAAGCAAGTTTGCCCTGTTCCCAGTACAAGGGAAAGTGGCAATTTTGCATTTATCTCAGTTCAGGACTTTGCATATCCTGCTCCCCACATGGTGCTCTTCTCCCCTGAACCACTCCCAATTCATTCATGAGGCTGAATTCTATTCACATGGATGGCTAGCCTGGTGTCCTTCTGCTTTTCTCACATGTGCAGGTCAATATATCTTTCTTTGATTATGAGTTTCCAGAGGAGAGAGGCTTAATTAATCTTCTTGTGTGTGTGGAATACCTTGTGTTCAAACTTAGTAAACGCTTATGTATACATGAAGGTAAATGTCTGTCTAGAGAGAAGTGCAGCATTTAACCCACAGTCTGGTGTGTGAAAAAGGGAATCAACTCTTTTTTTTTTTTAAGATTTTATTTATTTGAGATAGAGAGTGAGCGAGAGCACAAGCTGGGGCAGGGGTAGAGGGAGAGGGAGAAGCTGGTTCCCAGCTGAGTAGGGAGCCTGACACAGGGCTCGATCCCAGGGCCCCAGGATCATGCCCTGAGCTGAAGGCAGACGCTTAACCGACTGAGCCACCCAGGCACCCCATTAGAATCAACTCTTAAATGAGAGAATATCCCCAGCATCTAGAACAGTGCCTAGCACATAGTAGTTGTTTTATAAATGTTTCCTGAACGAATGAATGAATGAATCTGGTCTTAATTTAGGTATCTTTCTAAATCTCATTGTAGTTACATCTGAGTTAGAATCTGGAACCGTAGTTTTAAGTATTACCATAAATAACCAACAGAAGTAAAGACTTGGCAAAAAATTGGAATGTACTGGAATATAGAACACTGAAAATAACAATGTACTTGATCCAGAAGGTACTTCAAGACCTCGCTGCACTTTGGGATTGTCATTCTATAGGTCAGAGCATCATGCTCTAAGAAGAAGGAATTTAATAGAGTGCTTTGGTAGGATGCTAAGTAACACCAAGTTTTCTCTATTGCCCTAGTGCCTGGGAGTAATTTTATGTCACCTACTGCCAAACTCGCATGGCAGAAGAGACCAATGTGTTTTGTACTCTCTGGGCCACTCGAAGATGGCCTCCATCATCTTTAAGATAGGGTTTGTTCAGACACGTCTTCAAGCAGTACTTCTTGACTGTGCCACTTTTTTTGTTCTTCATGTCAGAGAGAGACGGAGGAGGAGGAGGAGAGAGAGAGAGAGAGAAAACGCACCAGACAAACATACAGAGGCCGAAGACTTTTTTAACTATCTGCATTTTCTTTGACAGATCTGAAGAAAACTCTTGCCGTGCTATTGGATAATATCTTGCAGCGCATTGGAAAGTTGGAGTCCAAGGTGGACAATCTTGTAATCAATGGCACAGGGACAAACTCGACCAATTCCACCACAGCTGTTCCCAGCTTGGTTGCACTTGAGAAAATTAATGTGGCAGGTAAGAATGGTGGTTGTGTGCCCTGACGTGGAGGCTGACCATGCTTTGACCTGGGGGAAGGATAAAGGGGCACAGTGGTTCTTATTGATATAAATCCCATCAAACTTGGTATGGCCCCTCTAAAGCTGATTTTAAGTTTACTTTTGATTAATGTGTTAAAAGACTTTTACAGGCCCATCGTGATGTGTAATATCTGGTGGTTTCTGTGACATATTTCACATAATGAGCTTCTCGAATTCACTTTTAATGAGAAGATTCATAGCATGGATAAGTGAAATAGAGAGGTTATCTGGGAAGCTCATGTCAGTTAGAGGTCCTTTCTCCTTCCCATTTTCATCAGTTTCGAAAGTCTGTCCCATACAAGAGATTCTCTCCTTCCTGTTGTTAAAGAAGTCACCATTGCAGAAAAATGCATCCTGTGTGTACATGGGGAGATGGAAATTCTAGAAATGGGGCTGATGAAATAAAGGGCCCCTGCCTGATCTTGGGCTGCTTCTATCGCCACTCCTGGACACCACCCTGCATTTCTCACTGGGATGCATTTTGTCTAGCCCCTTCCCAAAACTGGAATCTTGGATGAGAGAAGAAGCATAGATTAAAAACAAAGTCCAGATCACGCACAGCCTGGATTGCCCATAGCTTACGTTGGATGCCCCCATTGCACTACCCTGGGGTTGGCCTTCGAGTCCCTGTGGCCGAGCCAGGACTTGCTCTCATTAGAGTGACAAAGCAAAGAGCCTGAGGATTAGGATGAGATGCTTCGGGTGAACGGTTGTAAATGAGTTGTCTGCACTCCTGGTGGGGGTATCCAGTCTCTACTTAATGGATAAAATAAGGAGCTGGGTTGCTTTCTGCTACTTTGAAAATCAAATTTAGTGTTCTTTTTGGTTTCTCTCTACCTCTGACTTGTACTGTAGAAATGTCCGGACTGAAGTGGGAGGGATTCTTTTCCTTTTCTACCTCCCGGTGTCAAAACATTTAATTGTTTCCCACTATGCAAGCTTGTTGTATTATCTTTCTGTTCTGTTCTTTGCCCTTTAGCAAGTGTTAAATTACAAAATATATTTCTAATAATCCAAAGTGTCCAACCAAAGAAAGGTATTAAAAATAACTTTTAATTACAACACAGAGGCAGTGTCATCTGGGCCATAAAGCCTCTCTTCCCTGCAGTTTCCAACGGCTTCTGTAATTAGACAAGAAAACCTCCCACTGTGTTGAGCTGCTTATTAATAAATGGAACCCATGCCTCTCCGGGCTCCACTCCTCCACCCTTGTCCCCAGCAGAAAATGCTGTTGGAAAGGTCCTATCTGATTTCATGGCAGTTCTACATTGTCCTATTTCCAGAGGTGGAGTGGGGTGCTCCTCCTTGACCTTTGCCGCCTCCTACCGTCTCTGTCCTGTACAACCCGTGTAAACAAGTCTGTTGTCATTCTCTGCCTGATGAGGGATCTTGCTACCACTGACTGTCCTGTTTGTGCCGGGCTCACTGGGAGACTAACCCTGCCTGGGCTCCAAGTACCCGGGTCCAGAATTGTAGGTCGACCTCCAGGAATGACATGGGAGGGAGTTGGTGACTACTTCTTTCCAGTGGGATCCCAGCCCCATGTATTGAGTGAGTTAGTTGACTCAGTTAACACATTACCTCTTGAGCACATTCTCTAAGTTGTTGGCTCTGATGGGTCTCCTTTCGCCATGCCACTGGTACTGTGTTTTTACTAATATTTAAAGAACCAAAGGATTTTGTGTGTTTTGTGGGGTTGGGGGGGGGCGGGAGGAGGGAGCAGATTTAGAGTTGTGCCTCTGATAATTAATCTCATTCTCCCTCCTTTGCATCTTTTGTTTGTGAGACACTCTGTCTTTGAAATTTTTAATGGCCAATTAGGAAAATAATCTATAGGCACAAAATCCCATAGACGGTGGCCATGTAAATGGGGGTAGCTATCAGGCTTCTCACAGGAAGGTACATTTTGAAGGTGGGTAGGATTGAGGCATAGGGGCCTCATGAAAGAGATACAGACTCCTAGAAATGGATTGTGACCCCGAAAATAATTGGAAGGAAGGGGAGGAAACTAACATCCAGCAACCATCCAGGAAATACCAGTTACTGTTTGTGACCCTCAGAGAGACATGGTTTTACTCAGTCTTCTCAACATCTAGGAGAAGTTAGTGGTTTCACAGGTTTTTTTATGGAGTTTGAGTGTTTGAGGGGTGGGGGGTACCTTTGGTATTGGAGTCCCTTGAGCTCAGCTTAAGACCAAGCACCATAAAGAGAAGAGTGTTGGCTCTGTCTTCCTTGCTTTCATTTGTAAATCATCACAAATGGGCAAGTTTTAAAGAATATGCTGCCGTTTTCTTAGAGGTTCCTGGAGAGCTGACAGTTTCCTGGGATATTTAATAACCTGTCTAGTAAGGAAGGTCTCTGTATCTTAAGGGTCTGTTTTTGTGGCCAACCTGTTTAGAAGCAAGCTTGTCCCTCTGTGCGCATGTGCATTCCTCCCTTCGAGAGACTGCTGGGCACGGCAGACATAGATGTGAAACAGAGAATAGAGCCATCCTCCTTTATTTCCCCTAGAGGGTGGGGGCAGGGGGCTTTATACTTTGTCGGTTAAACAACATATATCTAAACTCTTTGCCTTGTCTGTATATTAGAGTGCCAAAAATAAGGATAAGAACTTAAGTTTGTTAGCCCTTGTTGAGGAAAAAGCCGTTTATTGCTTTTGTTGCCCTCTCAGCCATGGCCCAACTGTCCCCAAACCCCTGTTGTCATAGCAGAAATGGCTCTGGAGCTGGGAGAGAGTTTATTTTTATAGGGTTCCAATCCTGACTGAGTGAAGTTTTTCTTTCTCTCTTTTTGCATTAAGACATGTGGTAATTGCTCAGAAATGTTCTCCCTGGTGTGTCTTTACTGCTTACTCTGTTGTCTTATTGCTCACTGATGTTTCTGATTGCTTACTGTTGTGTCTTATTGCTTGCTGATATATCTTCTGGTTGACTCTAAACTGCTTCTAAATTGGGTACCATGGCAGTTGAAGAAGGGTTCCCTAAATATATTTTCTTTTTAGGGATAGCTCTGTGTGTGTGTGCCCTTCCTCTGTTGAGCTGTGTTTTCTGTACCTTTTATCCAAAATGGCTTTTCTTTCTAAATTATTCGCTCTTGGGCTTTTTGATGATGTGAAAGGGATGTTCCCCTAGAGAAATCTAGCTGGACATGACCTTCATTGAAATCAAGAATTAGCTTGAACTGCATTTTTGAGCTTAGTTTATCTTGCTGAAGATGAAGGTGGATCAAAGAAACTAAAACCCAGATTAAAAAAAAAAAAAAAAAATCCCCATCCTTCAACCAGTCGCCTAGTAAATCAGTTTCTCCTCCCAGAAAGAACTTGAATGTTTCTTCACCAAAATTATCCCCTTTCAGAATGATGCTTTTGTTTTTGGAAAAAAACAATTCTGCTTTTCTCTATTTTTATGATCTTAAATTATGACACAGAGTGAATAGCATTGGATCTGGAGTTCTTTGCCATGTGCTAACATAGGGAAAGGTAAAAAATTAAAAAAAAAAAGTGTGATCTTGAAAGTGCTTGCCTTCTGAGGCCCGGCAGTATCCACTTAATCTTTGTTTTGCCCATAGCGTCTTGTTCAAAGCCTAACTGTTGAAAGTACTCAGTAAATGCCCACATGGATTGGATGGTGCCGGAGGGGACAGCATGTGGTTTCACTGCTAAAAGGAGTTTCTCCTTCTGGTTCCTCTTTTCCATTTCTGCTTCTGTGGATTTGCTTGGAAGTTGGGCTTGGCATCTCATTTCCCTTTCTCAAACCTTAGCAAACACCACCTATGAAGTAGGATTTTTTATTTTTTATTTATTTTTTTGGCCTGTCGTGTCTGAGCTTCCCACAGATGCTTCCGTGCTGTGGAGCCTTCCTAGAAGGTGATGGTTACAACTCTAGATTGTAATATTTCGGGGATTGGGCACATTGTGCCTCTCTCTCCATCAGTTGGGGGAAGGCATGAGTGCCTGCGTACCTCCGCATTTATTTATTTATACTTAAAAGAACCAGTTCTTGTCTTTCAACATTAGTTGAATAACTGGCCAGCATGGAGGGTTTGCTGAAAGGCACCGCTTAATGATAACATTGCTTTTGCCTTACGCTCACTTACAATTGCAAGGTCATTTGGGAAACACAGTCATAGACTCGAAGGTGCAGGCACAACTCCAGTGGCTGGTTTCTAATATTGAGCCTACACGGAACGTTAGCTAGGCCTGCGTTTCCCAAACGTGAGTAGCCACATGCAGTATATTTCCAGTATGTGCTGGTGAAGTGCAATGTATTTGAGCTTGGATGCTGTTCTCAATAAAAAGAACCGTAATTATTATTCCACCATTTAAAAATTGCAAATGAAAAATGTCCCTGCTGAGTTTCAGGACTTGCATTTGGAAGGGCAATTTTCCCCCCTTTTGTGCTGCTAATGGACCTTGAAATTAAGTTGCACAGGTGTTGTTTCTTCTTTGGGTCCCCCTGGTATCTGTTGTGTTGGGAGTAGCACCTGAAGTGCTCCAGCCCCCTGCCCAGCTCCACAGGTGGCTTTCTGGGGGATCAGCTAACGGCCAGTCTGTGACACCCCAGATGCTGCCGAGAAGCAGGGCAGACTGGAGATTGCAGGGTGCTTTCTTATTAATGTGAGCGAGAAACGACTGTATTTCTCCCATCTACACGTTGCTTTTTGTTTCATTCTTTGTAAGGGCAGCACTAAAGACTTGGCTACTTGTCGGAAACAATTCTTTTGGTATCTTCCTAGAAAAACGTGTATCATTGTTGGTGTGGTTTTCAAACTTTGTGTGGTCAGGCTGTTTTGATTTTTATCATGGAGAAGGAGGAGGGCAGGAGGAGGAAGAGAACGAAAAATACAATTCAGGAGAAGTGATGTTGACCTTTGAGCATTGTACTTACAGCATTGATTCTCAACTGCAGGCGATTTTGCCACCCACCCCAGCCGCACTTGGCAGTGTCTGGAGACATTTTTGGTTGTCACAACTGAGGAGGTACTATCGACATCTGGTGGAGGCCAGGGATGCTGCTAAACATTCTACAGTGTACAGGCTAGCCCCACAACAGGGAACTATCTAGCCCAAAATGTCAGTTGTGTGGTGTGTTTGAGGAACTCTGACTTACGAGGTAGTGTTGGAATCTGGTGTTCCACATACAACCAGTGCAGAAAGATGCCTAGGATGTTGGGCTCAGCTGATGGGCCAACCGAGGCATAAAGCCTCCTTCTCTCTTGCTCGCAAGGCTGTTGGCAAGTCCTCAGCCCCAGCCACTTTTAGCTTTGCAACTGATCTTTGAGACCTCCAAGAAAGAGATTTTTATAAACTCCCAGGAGGCTCTTGGGATGCTGACCTTAAGAAACTCCTTTCCTGGATCCAAACCAGTCAATTTTTGGCAACAGGCATTTTACTCCTGCTTATATAGAAGGTAATTATTTCTTTTTATGAAAGAGCTGCTAATTCAGAATAATGGTGGCAAAGTAGTCTGAGAGAGTAGATTTAAATTACAGGAATGTTTTAGAGGAAATTCTATTTTATTAACTTTAAGCAGGGTATATAATTATCAAGACACAAGAGAGTAAATTAAGTTAAGGAAAACAACACAGGTCCCCAAAGATCTACTTCTCAGCACGAAACAACCTACACAGCCTATTTGGAGCAGTAGAAAAGGAGACGATCCTGAAAAAGGTAGGTTGAGGGAATCTGTGGAGAGTTTTCAGTGTAGAACTCAGGAGTTTGTATTTGTTCTGTAGGCAGTGACAGCTGAGGAGGCTCTAAATAAAGCAGGAGGATAATGAGATGAGACCCATATGTTCAGAAAAGAATTAATGGCCATGTGGAAGTGGGGTGCTTCAAAGGGGGTCCAACTGGAAGCCAGGTGAGAGTTGAGTGGGGGAAAGAAGGCTTGAAATGAGACATGGGCATGACGCCCAAGGGAAGGGGGGATTAGAGACCCATGGCTGGTGGAGCTGACCTGAGGAGGACAGTGGGGACCATGCGAGAGGACCGGGAAGGAGCTGTCATCATGACTGGGTGTTGCCTTTATTGAGAAAATAAGCCAGCAAAGACAGGATCTTGTGAAGACAGTAGCCATATGTTAATGCAGGTTGCTTTGCTGCAAGGCACGTGTTGAGGAATATCAGTTTAAAGGAAGTTGGAACATCGGTTCCAGCGCTCAGGCCATGAAAGACTTCACGCAAGGCAGTGTTTGAAGCCAGGCTGCCTGGGTTCGAATCCCAGCTCCACCACCTCACGCCTGGTGACCTTGGGCATCGTTCTGAACCTTTCTATGGCTCTGTTTCCTCATCTGTCTGTACAGTTGGGGAAATAATAGTAGTGCCTGTTTTCATGGGGGTTGTTGATGAGGATTAAGTAAACTACTTAGAATGGATGCCTGGTACAAATTCAGCACTAAATGAGCGTTGGTTAATTACAGTTTAAAAGCCACGTTGATGGAGCTTTAATTTTGTTGATGGAACAATGGAAATTGCATTGACTAGTTATTCGACTATCACCATTGATATTGAATATTGTAGTATTTGTGTAGTGCTGTTATAGATTAGAAAATATTTTCACATATGTTACTTCATTTGAGTGCTTTAAACTTACACTTCCCAAATGGACCTTTTTTATCAATACTTAAAGGCTTAGCAGGAAACACATATATTTGTCAATAATCTCTTAAAAGAGGCCAAAAAAAAAAACAAAAAACTTAAACAGAGAGGGAGTTGGGGGCCCATGCAGTTGGCTAGTTCAGAAGATGAGACTGAGCTCAGCCCTCCTGGGTACAGACATGGGGACCATCTTCAAGTAGCTCAGCTGTATTGGCTTCTGAGTTGACTTCATTCTCAGGCCATCTTCTCGGGGTGGTGGTTGAAATGGTCACAGAGGGGTCTAGGTTTCTGGCAGCATTGTTGGGGAGGGTTCTGATCATCTAGTCACAGCACTCAATGACATTCTGATTGGGTATGCCTGGATCATGCATCCTGATCACCTCAGGGTTTCATGGTGGGGGGAGGGTCCCTAGAAAGATTCCAGGCAGCGGATAAAATAGGTATGACTACCACAGACACATGTCACATTATGGTTTGGATTTCCAGAATTGTCTTAAACCTGACTCAAACTTTCTTTCCTTGAGGGTCCAGAGGACACAGCTCCGAGAAGGCTAACCTTTCTTCTCCCATTTTAAATGCTGCTCTTCAGGCTGAATGTGCCACAGCCCCACTGGGAGCTAGCCTCGCCTACACCATGCTATTTCTTCGTGCCGTTACACATTTACATGTTCCTGTCCTCAGCCCTTCCATTTTTCTGGCTCTTAATTATCCTCTTTTTCAAGACTTCTCTAAAAGCACTGTCTCCCATAAAAAGCCTTATAGAGACCCCTCCAACCCCAGAGGTTTCTGGTGCCCTTGCTTTATGTTTTCACCACTGCTGTGTACATCCTTGGACCTTCCCATGCTTCATCTGTCTCTACAGCCAAGCTCTAAGCTCTTTGAAGGCATGGGCAAGATATCCTACATTTTTCTTTTGAACCCAGTACCTAACTGAGAGCCTGGCAAATAGCAAGTTCCCCATAGGTGTCCAGCTGAATGCACTCCTCCCTCTCCGGGACATGCATCAGATCAGCCACTGTCCTAGAACTTTTATCACAACAGTGATGACCACACAGTCAGTTCTAGATCACTGTTTTTGCCCCTGGCCTGCTTTGACATTTTTCTGAATACTTTAGGAATTCCCAAAAGCACCTGGAAAGTTGACTGCTAACTTATTCAAAGGGGAAAATGCTTTTGCTTTGCTACACTTTCTGAAAACTAAGGTTCCATAATATAATTGGATTTGTGATTTTTGGTGGCTAATTATGTAAGTAGGATTTAAACAATTCTAACGAGCTATAATAGAGATTGCTCTGAATGAGTAGTCCTTGCAGAAAAGCAGGAACCCACTAATCTTAATGCCTTTGGACTTGTTACTGACACTTCAAGGAGTACATGGCTTTTTTCATTTCAAAAAGTCAGAGTATGGGGGCGCCTGGGTGGCTCAGTCAGTTAAGCGTCTGCCTTCGGCTGAGGTCATGATCCCAGGGTCCTGGGATCTCCTTCTCCTTCTCCCCCTGCCAACACCCTGCTCATGCTATCTCTCACTATCTCTCTCTCTCTCAAATAAGTAAATAAAATCTTATTTAAAAAAAAAAAAAGGTCAGAGTATGTATCCCTATGGGGAATGCTGTTTTTCCCCTGCCACCTGAGGGTGGTGAAGAACAGGAGCCCTTAGGAACATGCACTGCGGCACTGACCTTGGGAACTTGTATGGGCTTTACTTCTGTGGGTGGAAATGCCTCTACCCGGGGCTGTTCTGTGGATCAGAGATAGGATATAACTGGAATAGACTTGTTTGTTTTAATCTGAAGGCGACACATCCCACTTGCTCTAATTGGGCTAAATGAGGTGTGTGTATACAGTGTGCTATCAGCCTGCATATGGTATTGATTCAGGAGACATTCCACAGCCACGGCATGGCATATGCTATCCCACGGATACTCCCTTGACTCTGCCACTCCATCCCTTACTTGTTCTTATTGACACATATTTCAAAGAGGCATTCTAGAGCCTGAGATTTAAAAATTCGAAAAACTTGTAGAATTAAAGTTGTTTCCATGAGGGCAGGGGACTGTATATATCTCTGGGTGGTTAAAACCGTTCCTTAGGTATGGAAACTTGTGGGGTTTTGGTGGATTTTCTTTTAAGCTCTGCTTTTGGCTTTGCAGATCCATAACTTCTAAAATTAGGAGACCTAAATGAAAATCAGTTGCTAGTTTTTGTTGATGTTTTTTCCTCCTTGGTGTATCTCGGAAAAGGCAGAGAGAAAATCTGTGTGGTGAAGGTGGTCTGAAATGGTTTGCTGAGTTTAAAAAGGAAGCAAAGAGGCATCCAATTAGTGGTGTGGCTGAGAGGGCTTGAGCCGCCCCACCGTTCTGGGCAGCAGACGTCCTCCTCATTACTGTCCAGAATGGTCTCCTCTCTCCATCTCCCTCCTTCCGTGTGGCCCTTCAGCAGATCTCAGGGGCAGGATCCCAGCGCCCAAGTCCACTCATGTCAAGCTGAGGACCCGTAGTACTGGCAGGGCCAGTGGAGGGGCTCGTGTCTGGGCTCGACGGAGGGTTGAAACTGCATTTTGATTTGCCTTGTCAGAGTTGGCCGGCTACACCATTAGCTGGTGTGAAGCTGTCCTGATGTTCCATGTTGGTGAGCCTTTCGAGTCCACATTAACGGTGGGAACTTGCTCCCTACCCCCGTGCCGCTAGAACTGGGCTCGTGAAAGTCCTTACAGAAGAGCCACAGTGAGCGTCAAGTGAAGGCCTTGTGCTAAAGCTTCCCCGCTGTGGGGGGACAAGCTTGAACGGCAGCCGTGGGATTGTGGTTTCGACACACACTCTGGACCCTGACAGCCTGGGTTCAAACCCTAGCCCTGCCACCTCCTGCCCGTGTGTCCTTGGGTAAACCCAGTCAGTTTCCTCATCCGTAAAATGGGCATAAAGTACCTGTGCCATGGGATTGTTGTGAGGATTGTGAGTTCATACATGGGAAACGCTCAAGACCAGGCACAAAATCATGTGCAAAAAAGCTTTTGGCCATTGGGACATGCACTTCTTAACCTGACCCAGAGTTTGGCCTGTGAGCCAGAGGGTAGCAGCAGATGGTCAGTGCTTACTGAGTATGGAAACTACCTAGTCCTAATGCTGTATTTTATAGAGAAAATAGTATAGGGACCTGGGAAAAGGGATCTCTGGAAGCCGCTTGGTAGTCACAGGCTAGACCTGGTCCGGCGTTAGACAACTTGACCCGAACTCCTGGAGCCTTTTTGACTCGCACTTGGCATCTTATTTACCATCACTGAGCCCCAGCTGTCCTCCGGTGCCCGTGAGGATGCAGTAAGTTAATGCATCTGAGAGCCTGGTACAGTGTCTTCACCCCACTTACCTACAGATCCTGCTCTTTGGGGTTAAGACCTTGTGACAAGGGAAGAGGCACAAATGTAATATGGTGAACACAGTTGAGTATCTTATACAACCAACAGTGCCTGGATGGTGCCAGGCCGTGGAAAGGCAGCCAGGCAAGACACTAGGGCTTCTGTTGTGAACGAAGAGCCACACTGTGCAGTGGAGGAGAAGGAAGGGAGTATTGGCAGTGCTCACAATTCCTGTCTTGACTCTCAACCTAGAGCTGCTTTCACACTAGTTCAAGAGGACCTGTTGGTTTTGCTTGGCCTTTTGGCCTTGGGAATGACCTTCAAACTCTATAGCCATCTAGGGACAAAGATAGGGGTAGGAGTGACCTATAGGAACTGGCACAGAAGGAATTTTTTTTTAAGATTTTATTTATTTGAGAGAGAGAGAGAGCATGTGCGCACAAGCCAGGGCAAGAGGCAGAGGGAGAGGGAGAAGCAGACTCCCCGATGAGCAGGGAGCCCGACGCAGGGCTCAATCCCAGGACCCTGAGATCCATGACCTGAGCCGAAGGCAGACGCTTAACAGACTGAGCCACCCAGGCGCCCCAAAGAATTTTCATAATCATATGGTGGAAGTCATAGAGCCCTTGTCACAGCAAACTGAAGAAGTCGGGAAACTGTGCCTGACCCCTCGCTGTACCTTCTCATTCCAAAGTAGGGAGGGGAATTCCTGTGCTGCAGAGCTCAGCTCTCACGGGAAGACAGTCATTAACCTGTCTAAACTTTATGCTAATAGAACTTTCTCAATAATTGCTTTCATTAAGTATAGTTAATATAAGCAGTACAAGTTGTGGCAAGATTAGCAGAAGAACAAAGTAAATATTTAGGACTTTATTTCAGGGTTCATTTGGATTGGGGCAAAGAGAAGATTAGTAAAAGCTGAATCTGATGGTATCTGACCCTGAAATTTAGTAGACCACTTGACTGAAAGTCCAGTGGTTTCTCTTCAGTGGCTCTCTTGATCCCATTTGGGTGTCCTCCAGGTGACAGTTATGAGCTCTGTTCTCTCCTTACGTTTTTGGCCCCTGTCAGACAGAATAACATGGTGCTGAAGAGAAACTGCCTTCCCTGTACCTCCAGGAATGTTGTGAGGATTAAGAAGGTGGCTGGCTGTTGGCCCATGGCTGTGCCATGTAGGGAGGACTTCTGTTCCCTTGAAGTAGAAGGCTGTTAGTAGTCACTGAGTTGGCCAAGAAAGCCCATGATCAGTGCTTGCTCGTGGCTGGGCATGCTGACCTGTCATCTAAGGGTGCCGAGGGGTTCGTTCAGCTGTAGTATTCATGCCTCTTGGCTACCAGTGATAAAAAGCATCCATAATCTCTGTCTTTGAGTCTATGTAATAATAGGGTAGCATTTTCTTTCTTTTCCTTTGTTTCAAGATTTTATTTATTTGAGGGAGAGCACAAGAGGGGGAGCAGCAGAGGGAGAGAGAGAAGCAGACTCCCCGCTGAGCAGGGATCCTGACGCAGGGCTCGATCCCAGGACCCTGAGATCATGACCTGAGCGGAAGGCAGACGCTTAACCAACTGAGCCACCCAGGCACCCCAAGGGTAGTATTTTCAAAGGGAAGAATTTATAAACAGCGTTTTTCTTTTATATTACAAGAAAGGATAATGTTTCCGGGGGAAAAAAATTGGAAATGAAGCAGTAAACCAGGTGAGGAGATAGCAGAGAAAGAGGGTACTGTTTCCAGTTGGGCAGATTGTCAGGGAAAACCTCTCTGAAATGACACTGAACGGACACCCAAATGAGTGAGTGAGGGAGCCATGAAGGTACCTGAGGAAGGCTGTTCCATGCAGAGGGATCATGATGAGACCCGGGCGTATGCAGCACACGGCCATACAGGCTCCATGCTCAGGCTGCTGGCGTTCGAATCGGAGTTCCAAGAGCAGTATGACGGGGGCCGGCACATTGAGGGAGGTCATATCTCCAGCTCCTCATCTCTACTACAGAAATGAGCTCACGGGACATTGGGAAGCCACATGAAAACGTGCATAAGTAGAGCTGGCACCCAGTGCTTGGAAAATATTGGCCATTATTATAATGATCAAAATGTTGTTTCAGCAAATGGTTTTAAAAGGCTCTCTGTGTAACTTTGTTCCACAGACCTTTTAACCGAAGCTAACGAGCTTCAGAATTGTATTAGAGGCACCAGAGTAGGGGCAGGTTCTATTCATTTCAAAGAATAAGCTAAATATAGTCAAGACTTTAACAGAAGGATCACACATTTTGGGTGGGGTTTGAGCTTTTGGTCATGGAATGGGTACAGTTGGGGGAGATCAATTTCTTGTATATATTTTCCTGTCTATTCAAATATAAAACTCTTGTTGAAGAATGGAGTGTTGTTTTTACACAAATCATCCTCAGGTTTGGGGATGTTGCTGTGTGACCTCGAGTCCTCAGAAGGCCACAGTGAAGTTGTCATTAGTCCTATGTGGTATTTGTGAGGCTTGGCCTACGCCGGGTTCTTGATTTTAGCTTAATGTGTCCTGAAAGATGGTACTTGGATAAATAAGTCATAATGGTATATCTGGATCCAGGGTCCAGCTTTTCTCACTGTTTGAGTCAACTCTTCTACTCCCCTTGACTCGGGGTGAAATCTTAGACACATGGAGTCATGGGGTGAAGGTCTGGCCCCACCTCCCAGGCTCTATAATCCTCCCTTCTGTAGATGATATTCGCTCTCTGCCAACTGTTCTTAGTCTCGATAGGGGAGAATCACACATATCCCCCTGGCTGCCGGGTTCTCTCTGTGTGTTGCCAGGGCAGCAAAGACATGGACCTCAATGCAGGAAGGTCTCTGAGAAATAGGCGACTGGTTAGTGATTGGCTAGCTGGCATTTAGAAGATTTCAGAATGTCAGCTGGCCACCAAGTTGAGGGGTTCCAGGCTAGGAGCTGTGAGCTCTGGGGAAGGAGTGTAGGACCAGGACCCAGGAGGTCTGGGTTCCAAGCCTGCTGCTGTCAGACCTGACTGTGAGAGCATCCGGTTTTTCTATTTCTTTTTTCATAGCCAGGTTTTCATGGACTTTTAGAAGTAAAAGAGATGAGGATGACTTAATCTTTCCTCCAAAGTGAGAGACAGCAACCTTCCAAAATCCTTGGTGCACGATCCTCCAGCCTTATCTGAACGATTCTAGATGTTACACAGCTTCAGTGGGCCACGTTTGCATCACAGTCTATATTCCCATGGGCCAAATCTGGTCCACCGCCTATTTTTGTAAAGACATATGTGAAATACAGTCTTGCCCATTTGCCGTCCTTACATGGCTGTTTGGTACTACTGCTGTAGGATTGGGAAGTCGTGGAAGCTTATGGCCCCCAAAGCTAAAAATAACTATCTTGCCCTTTATAGAAAAAAATTAAAAAAGAAAAAATTTGCTGGCCCTTGGTCCCGGCAAACAAATGGTGTTCCCTGGAGTGCAGTGCCCAGCCTGCACCCCTATGGACTAGGGCCCTGGTAGGGCTCAACCCCTCTGACAGATAACAGCCTAGATTCAGGGCAACTCTTGTTTGGTGGTTTCACTTGCTGGTCTTGGCTTCGCCTTCCAGAGCAGGTCCTACTCATCTTTGCAGACGTGGATCATGTGTCCTGCAACACGTTCGTCTTGAGGCCGTATGTCCTCACTACCCTTGGGTCCATCAGCAGTCCATTGCTGGTGCAGTGTCTGGATCCCTTCTCCTCGGGTTGCCCTCCACTGAGCATGCTCCAGTTTGCAGTACTCGGCTCTTACGTGGGAAGCCAGAACTCTGTCTGTTCTTCCAGAAACTGAGTAATCCAGAGCTTGGAGGAAAAGAGGGGCCTCGCTGTGGGATCCTACACACCGGGCTTGTTGTATGCAGCCTGAGGGCTCAACAGTCACAGCATGCTGCTGCTGTGACTCCGGGACTAAACCCTCCAGTATTTTCTGTATGGACTAGTGTTAAGCCCAATAATCTGCCTATCCCTAGTCCTCTTTCACCTCCTGGCAACTCATGCTTTATTTATATTCCCAGAGTATGGAATTCTCCCTTAATTCCTATTCAATATTATTTTGCTTCTTTTTTAAATATTTGAATGTTATATTGACCCTTGAAGGTTTTTGTTGTCTTTTGAATTATTAGTTTTTTTCTTCCAAATGGGCCATCAGTATTTCTATTTTGGCTTTCAGTCAGCACTAGAGACAGCTTCCAAGTTGACATGGGTCCAGAGATCAACATTGTTTTTTTGTATCATTACTCACCCGGTATAAATACAGCTAATTAGTTAGACTGTCACTTTCCCATCTTACCCACAAAGATATTATGAAAGGGTTGAAGTCAAGATGTCATGTCACAGGACATTCCACCATTTTCCCCATTCCTGGTCTAGTACCCTTTTACAAAGGAGCAGGGGGGGAGTTGTGGACAGAGTTTAGTTGGTATTCTAAGTACTGTTAAACCGTCTGTTTAATAATCATCTCTAGAATTTTGCCAGGAATGACCAGGCAAACTTTCTAACTTTTCATAATCTTATCCTTTGCCACATTTAAGTATGCAGGAAACCTTTTACCAACTCTTGTCTTCTCAGCAGTTCCTTAAGAACAGTGCATACCTTCCCCATCCTTCAAATTTCATCCTACCTTGCCATCCTTTAGTTTTTTTTTAAATTATTTATTTATTTTTATTAACATATAATGTATTATTTGCTTCAGGGGTACAGGTCTGTGATTCATCAGTCTTATACAATTCACAGGCCATTCTCTAGATTTTGACAGTAGAAACTAAAGGCAGAGTTGTTGAAGACACTACAGAGAAGACTTAAAGCATTATATGAAATTAGAATGAAAATCATGACCTAGGTATGCCTTGTGTAGGGGTGTCGCACTGACCTCGGTAAATGCCGGTCCAGCCAACACAGCTCTGATTCATTTACTTTCCAACAGTATGGCGTGTTACTTCATTGCTGCACACCTCTTGTATCTCTTGAACCTTTATTTGTTCTTTGTAGAAGAGAGCTCACGCATCCTTTCCAAGTTGGTCTGATTCCCTTTGAAACAGCTGCTTTCTTAGTAAAGGATGCATTTGTAAACCCGTGACAAAGGCCAGCTCATCACTGCGGTACTGGTCTTTGAAGCCCGTCTCCTCTCACCCATTCTCAGACCTGGTGCACATGGCAACGTCAAGTCTGAGAGAAGGGGTCCGTGGATGGATGAGTACACAGTGTCTCTTCCTTACTGTGGCTGAACAGATCAGATTTGTGAGTGTTTACAAAGTAGACCCCCAAAAACAGCCACTCTGTATTGATGGGTTATTATGTCCCAGGCACAAATAATCATTTTGAAGTGTATTACTATTCCTTTCTCAGAGCGGACCTGCAAAATCATCATCCCAATTGAAAAGCAAGGCATGTCAGGGTAGGGGATGGTGGAAAATCTGCCCAAGCTGGTGGTGAGAGCCTAAGCCGGGATTCAGACCCCGGCTGGCTTGAACCTGAAGTCCACGTTCAAAGATGCCGGGACGATAGAATTTTACTAAACATCATGCAGAAAGATCACACATGGGGTGTTTTTAACATCACACAGAAAGATCACACATGGGGTGTTTTTAAAGATAAGAATAGTTTAAGCTCAGGAGAGAAGATAATCTAAGAGCCAGGACCTTTTTGGTGGTTTGGATATGATTGCAAATGTTTCAGGTGCCAAGCATATTTTGTTTTGTGAGTTTTGATGTTTTTGGTCGTCTTTTTGCTGTCATGTATTAATCGCCCTTTAATTTTTTTCTTACCATTAAATATTCCAAATGAGATCATTTTCTCTAGAGACATACCAAGAACTGTTTTCCAGTTTTCTTTTTTTTTCTGATTTAAAAATTTGAAACACAATAAAAATGCTTGATAGGATGATGTAAAGTCATTGTAGGAAATTTGGAAAATAGAGAAAAGAATAAATAAGAAATAAAAAGGACCTGTAATCCTGTTATCTAGAGTACATGACTGTTAAAACATGGTTTTTCATTTCTCCTCTTTTTTTTATGCATGTAGAACATAAAAACAACAATTGTACTCTGTAATTTTTAAATCCTGACTTTTAAGGGAGCATTCTCTCGTCTTTTTTATTCTCTGAAAGCTTTATTTTTAAAATAACTATATAATACTATCTTACTTCATTAACTAGATCCCTATTTTTAAATCCCCACCCCCTTTTTCCTATTACAAAGATCATTGTACTGAACATAAATCTCTGCATCTCTGATTCTTCTCGGGAGAAATTCTTAGGTATAGAATGGCTAGACCTAAAGTATAAACATTTTTTTTTAGGTTTAATTTTGTTTTTATCAAAATAAGTACATCATTTTAAAACTCAAATAACATGGGCTCCTAACAGCCACCGTCCCCTGCCCTGTACATCTCTGTTCCTGCCCCCGTCGCTGACTTAGCTTCTCCAAATGCAAATACCTTTAACCCCTTTTAGTTGTTTCTTCTATTACATATTACCATATTTCTCATTACCATGTTTATCTTGCTTTTCCTTATCTTGCGGTTTTCAGCATTATCTGCTGATTTTCTGTAATGGAAGATGGGAACTAAGCTTCCTGACACTACCTGCAAATCTACATCATACTCTGCCATCCTGCACCATTGCCAGTCCTTTCTCCCGCAGACGCTTCCTCTCCGCATCCTCCAGAACCCTGACATCCTGCTGTTGTTACTCTACTCTATAAAGACACTGCTTAGCCATCTAGTTAAATAGCATGATGCTGAATTGCCTTTTTGATGCATCTTTTTGTTTTCTCTCAGAGTTCGTAATTTACTGCTTACATTTCTTAGTTTTAATTAATTGGAAAAATAAATATTCCCTAATCACTTTCAGGGTGCTGGAAATATATCTGTGAACAAAACAGACAAACATCCTTGGCCTTACCGAAATTCAGCGTTAAGGTTTTCCGTCAGAACCCCTCTTCATATGGCCCAATAGATCGGAGAGTCTATCACAGATAAATTTTGTATTAAACACCTTTCTTCCCAGAGCCTTCTGTC
The DNA here is from genome assembly GCF_054177405.1 of Leptonychotes weddellii. Classification (NCBI taxonomy): domain Eukaryota; kingdom Metazoa; phylum Chordata; class Mammalia; order Carnivora; family Phocidae; genus Leptonychotes; species Leptonychotes weddellii. Next base: position 86,912,038 of record NC_138371.1, on the reverse strand, counting down.
CTGCTGCAGTCTGGCCTGGTGGCTTTCTGCACCTGCTGTTCAGTTGTATCCTGAGGCTGCCTGTTTCCCTTGTCCTGAGTGGCCTCTCCTCCTCCCTGGATTCCTGTCTTCCTCTTTGTTGGTTTATTCCCTCATCCAGGTGAAGCTCTTCTTCGAGTAGTTTCCTCAGAGAGAGGATATAAGGGGAGAGTATTTTTGAAATTTCTTGAATGTTGGAAAATGCCATTTTAAAAAATTGAGGTATAATTGACATAAAACATCATTTTAGTTTCAAGTACACAACTCGATGATTTGATATCTGTAATCTTGTTAATGGAAAATATCTTTATTCTATGTCTTGAATAATGCCAGTGTCTTGGCTGAATGTAAAATTAGTTGAATGTAAAATTCTAGGCTTAAAATTCTAGGTTTCTTTGACTTCTGGTTTTCAGTGTTGTTTTGGGGGAGTCCAGGGACTTTCTCATACCTGGATGTGACCTGTGGCCCCTCTGAAAGCTTGTGGAATTGGCTTTCTCCCCTGTGTTCTGACATTTCTGAGCTGGTGTGGGCCATATTTCATCCCGATTCTGGCCCTTTCATGGACTCCTTTCATTGGGATGTTTACTTCTTTCTTGTGAGGAAAGTTTTCTTGAACTATTTATTTGATAGTGCTCGCTCCTTCCCCTACCCTACTTTTCCTTTTAGAAGGAAATTGGAATTTGCACTTACATGATGATTTATCCTCTCTTTATTCTTAACTTTTCTCTCCTATTACCCTTCTGTTCATCTTTTTGCACTGTTTTCTGGAAGATTTCTACAGCTTTTTAAGCAGCTCCTCTACTGAATGTGTTAATTCTTCTATTTTAGTCTTCCTTTCCAGAAGTGCTTGTTCTCTCAAGTTTCCTTTATTTGTTTATTTTTTTAAATAGCATCCTGTTCTTGTTCTGGTTTTATGAATTGGCCTATTTCTTGGCTTATCTGTCAGATATTTATTCCACTGTGACAGTATCATCACATCATTTTTTGTTTTCTGTATTGTTTCTGTTTCCCTTACGTTTTGTTTTTTTTCTTTCCCTTTCTTTCTGTTTATGAGTGCATTTTGATTTCTTTCATGTTAGCATGTTTTCTCAAATGCCTGGTAACCTGCAGGTGTTACTTCATCTTTGAGGGGGAATCTGTCTGGAATGCCCTGGTGGGCCATGGATGGGCCATGGGTGAGGGCCATCACCTCACAGGGAACCAAAGATGGCATCAGAAGGCCCCAGATGTCTGCATTCGTCTTTTCTCTCTCTGGTTACTTTCCTCATAGAGGAATCCTTCGGGGCCCAGGAGACCAGAAGTGTCACCGCGAAAACTCTGCTACACAGCTGCAGACAGGGGCCTTGTAAAATTTGGAGTGAGGAACCTCACTTCCACTTCTCTGTTCTCTATGCTATTCTAGGTCTAGAACTTTTTTTTTGGTTCAGGGTCTCCAGAGAGTGAACCTTTGCCATTGATGATCTGAAGCCTCTAGTATAAGCATGTTAAGCCTTGATAGACATTACAAGTTATACTCTCACCAATAAAATGAGTATTCCTGTTTTATATTCTCTAAATTCTTGATATTTCACTTAAAAAACTTTGCTGATATAATAAATAGAAAATGATATCTTACAAGTGTTTCTGCGATCACTAGAGAAGGTGGATGGTTTCCCTCCCTTTCATGGGACTTGTATATTATAGGAACAGCCCGTTCTTGTCTTCTTTTGTTTTTATTCTCTTGAGCACTCACTGAGGTTTGAATTCTGTTGCTGTTGTCTAGAAAGGAAGGCCTCCACTATATTTGTCGTCTTTGTGTGATTGTCTCTCTGACGTGGCATTAGCAGCCTCATACCTGTGATTATAGAGGCAAAGAAATGCTTTATCTGGCACACGGTAGGCATTTCTTTTCAGATAGGTCAGCATCACTTCCGGTAAAAGCCTCAGTGCCCATCCTAGACCTGCTTCTGCCTCTTAAAGCGTTACATACAAATCAAACCAGTGGCCAGCAAATGATGACCCACAGGCCAGAATCTAGCCCCCAGCCTATTTGTGCAAGTCAAGTTTTACTGGAATGCAGCCATGCTTATTTTTAGGTATTGCCTGTGGCAGCTTTCATACCTTCGTGGAAGGAGTTGAATACTTGGGACAAAGACCATTAAAATCCATAATATTTATGATCTAACCCTTTAAGAGAAAGTTCACCATCCCTGAACTAGAGGTTTGTTGGTTGCTTAATGCCCTAGAAGTATTTGCAAAGGCGCACAAAAATTGATGGTTCTTTATTCTCATGAATAAAAACTAGTAAGTGTGATTGTCATGCCTTCTGCAAAAACTAATAAGTAAGCTGACATTGGCAGTCCTCTTTCTTCAAATGACATATGTGAGTGAAATCCTTGTTTCAGCCTCCCCTTTTCTTTTTTTTTTTTTTTT
>NC_138371.1:86888921-86909108 GCF_054177405.1 Leptonychotes weddellii | reverse complement strand
CCACATAAAGTATCATATCATCTGCAAAGAGTGAGAGTTTGACTTCTTCTTTGCCAATTTGGATGCCTTTGATTTCTTTTTGTTGTCTGATTGCTGTGGCTAGGACTTCCAATACTATGTTGAATAGCAGTGGTGATAGTTCAGCCTCCCCTTTTCTAAATTCCCCAAGTACTCGGTTTCCAGGAATATTGCTTTTGTGGCCACATGCTACCCAAAAGCCACCCCACTTCCCTTTTCACTCTCCTTCCCCACTCCCCACACCTTCTAGAAATACCAGATGTACAAAAGGGACTTAACCTGCCCAGACCTCTCTTTGTTGCTATTTTGACAGCGTTGCAAAAACGAAATGTGTTTACGAAATAAAAACTAGCAGACAGATGCCAGGTGGTTAGCTTAGAGACTCTTCATACATTGAAACCACCAGTCATCCTTCATCTCAGTTGGCTGTAGGACCCCAGGCTTCGTCCTCTGGCTTTGCCATGTCCACTCGTGGGGCCGTCCCCTCCATCCCCGTCAGAATCCAGAATTCTCCAGGGCTGAGCTTCAGTCGGGGCTGAGCACCCTGGCTTGGCTGTCCCCTATGGCATGGTCTGTGCTCGTTGGGGCTGCTCTTCTGCTCTGCAGACCGCAGGTCTACCTCTCTGACTTTGGGAGGAGAGTCACTTCTGGGCTCCATGCTCTTGGAGACTGCCTCGCTGTTGCTGAGTGCTCCTGTCCGCTCTGTGGCTCTGCATGAGTCCGTGCCAGTGACAGTGCCCGTTGGTCATGACCTGGACCCACAGCTGTCAGCTGCTGCTTCCCACGTACTGTCACGTGTGCTGTGTGAGGCAGGACGTCTGGCAGCAGCACCCCGTGTGTGAGTGTGTGGAGATGTGACAGACGTGGGCATGGCATACGGCTCTGTATGCAGAAAGGGTGGTTAGCACGGCAGGCCCAAGACTGCTGTCCTTAGCAAGCCCTGCTGGCAAGGTGGTTGGCCCGTGGCTGGTACGTGGGAAGTGGGATATTGGGAGGGTTCCTGCCGTTCCCTGGAAAGAGCGGCTCACTCTGCCTAACCTGTGCAGGTAATCTCGTGTATGCCACACATGTGCTTTCCTTCCGGGAGTCATGATGCATGTCATGTGTGTGAGTCTACTAAGAGAGGGCTCTAAAGCTTGTGCCTCGTAACCTCTGGAGGTGGCCCCCTGTGCCTTCCCCTTTGTTGGGTATTCTTTTGCTCTAATGACTCCTCACTGTGAGTCTTCCACCAACCTTGGGAGTGGTCCTGGGTACCCACCCCTGGGGGAGGGCTCATTCTCAGGGCTGCTTCTCAGAATGTCCAGATCTCTGCAGGCTATGTCAACTTGAGACCGACTCTCCAGTGTCTGATCGTTCTACACAAGTATTTTTCCGTCCATCTTCTCTTTAGAAAGCGTACACTTGAAGCCCACGCAGTGCTGTCTGGGGAGCCGGCCCCACTGGCTTTATCTGGGCCATTTGCTGCTCCGTAGTGCCTTGTCCGCTCTGACTCCTTGGCCGTTTCTGTCTGGAGCTGTGTGTGTTTGCTGTCTCTGATTCTGTTGCCTAGTAAGAGCCCCTCGCTTGTCTCTGAGGGTTTTGTGGGAGATGAAAGCAAGCGACAGACAGAGACCAGTTTCACTTAACAGTGCAATAAATTGGGGGCTGGTGGTTTTCTCGTCCTCTTCCTTCACCACCCTCTTCCTTCCTGTGTTCTCTTCACACGCAAAGTGTCATTCCCTCCCGTCTCTGATCGTGTGCTACACCTTGGTTTGTAGGTGACCATATAAATGGTTCCTCTGAAACCTCTCTCGATCTTCCTTTAGTCCCTTTAGTCACTTTGGTTTCTAGGTGACCATATAAATGGTTCCTCTGAAACCTCTCTCGATCTTCCTTTAGTCCCTGTGGCCTCCATGGCTAGTTTTGCATTAAAAGGGGTGCCCCCCCCCGGAAAATGGCTGCCATCAGGCTGGTCAAGCATAATGGATCACCACAGGCTTGTCGATTCTGTGGCTTTTTCTCTCCTTGGCATCTGCTGTCAGTGGAGAACATCATACCGGAGGGACTGAACTGCAAAGCAAAACCAAATTCTTTGGCACTTTACAGTGGCAATAAAAAAGCATAACAGAGAACACTTCCCTTGGTGGAGACAAGCAGAGGGAGAATAATCACTTGATGATTATGTGGGGTACATGGAGTCTGAAAGTTAATTACATAACTCAGTAAGAGTTTATTGGGCCTCTTAGAGCCGCTGGGGACATCATGCAAAATGAAGGGGGCCAGGGCATCACTTCAGGGAGCTTACATTCTAATTGGGGAGACTGGCAGTAGACAAACAGGTTTGCATATGATAGTAATGTCAAGTAGCAATAAGAGCAATAAAAAACATAAAGCAAGGTTAAAAGAAAATTACCTAGGACAGGTTGAGTGTGCATTTTGCATGGTTGAGGAGGGCCTAGGAGGGAGTGCAGTTTGAGCCCAAGTCTAAATGAGCTGAGGGAGCCATTACCTGGAAAGGCACTGAAGACAGAGGAAGTGGCCAGCCCGGTGACAGTCCAGAATTCAGTTCCTTGGCATGTCCGTAGTCCAGAGTGAGGCCAGTGTGACCTCAGTACAGTGAGTGAGGGCATGAGGGATCCGAGCTGAGGTGGGGAGCTTTGTAGGCCAAGTTAGGCTCATTCACTGGCTGCTGTGAGGATATTTTTATGCTAATTGTGATAGCAGCTGCTATGATTACTTGTGTAGTCAGTCTTTCCTAGAAGATTATAATACTTGGGCCCTTCTAAAATAGTCTAATGTTCATTATTTGGTGGTCAACTCGGGCAGCATCAAGCATTGTTTTGTGTTTCCCTTGTATCAGCAGCAGAGAGTTTGGTCCTTCTGGAACCTTCCATGACTGTGTCTACAAGGTTCCCCTCTCAAATTCATTGACACAGTAGGCTGTGTCAGGCCAGGCTGGGTTGACCTGTGCGATTATATCATCTTTTTTGTTTGGAGTTTGGCATTTATTTATTTATTTAAATTTTTTTTAATTTATCATGTTCATTTAGCCAACATATAGGACTTAGGCATTTTTAATTTGTGAAAGTGTCAGGCCCACTTAGCATGAATGAGTAAAATGGAAACTTTTCCTTCACGTTGGCAGGTAAATAGCGCCTCATTTAGTGAGCCCTTTTCAGGTTGGGTCTGTGTCTTCGGATCAGTAGAACAGGAAGCAGTACTAGAATATCACTCAGGTTCTGTTTGAAGACGAGCAGTGAGGAGTGTCACGTGCTCGAGATGCTCCTGCCCTTAAGTAGAACACCTGAGACCCTACTGCATGCTCTTTCCTGTCCACCGTGTGGTATCCGGTATCAGGAGGGTTTGCTTCTGTTGCCAGCACTAATCGGTAGTTTTAATTTAAGGAAACATTCGGTGGTTGTTTCCTTAATTTTGAAATTAGGAGGATTTGGGTTCTCTCTCAACTCCAAACTTGTACAATTTTAATAGAATTCAGGTTTACTGCCCCCTACCACCTCCACCTCACCTTGGCCAGTCCAGGGTCCCCCAGACATCACGGAGTGGTTCTTTCTCTTTGCCTTGGGTCATAGCTGGTGGCTGAATTTCCATCTGAAGGTCTCTGTTCCATGAGCAGCTCTTGTAACCAGTGGTTAAACTGCAGACTTTCCATGAAATGCAGGGAATCTTTATGAAAGCATACGATTTCCTGCTCATGCAGCTCTTTGAAAAGCCGCTGTAGTTGAACCAGATACCTAAGTTGATAAGAACTGGTAGGTACCTGGAAGGCCATGTTTCAAGGCAGGGTCTCCAAATAGCTTTCAGATAAAAGAGGTAGGGGCTTCCACTCCTCACCCCCTCCCTTCCCAGATAATGTTCCTGGCTCAGGGCAAATCCACTGTCATCACTGTTAAAAATAGCAAGCAGGCATGTCTCAGGTGAGCATAGTTCCTTAATAGACCTTCACACATGAGAGGTAGCCTATTCTCATTTAATTACAATTTCTTTTGTGTACCACTGTGTACCTTGGCCCCTCCTGCATGTTTCTGTAACACGTATGCAGATTGAAAATGGGTGGTGGATTCATTAAATTGCAAACGAATCCATTATCAGTGGGCACTTGGTTCCAAGCACTAGGATGGTTACTCATGCTGTGATTTTAGTATAAAAAGTGTGGAGGGAAATAATGCAAACCTGCAGGTGTTAATATGAATAATATGAATAAGTGCTTTGCTCCTTTTTTTTTCCTTCCCTCTTCTTCCACATATCTACCCCTGCCTTTCTCCTTCCCTCCGTCTGTTTATTCTTCCCTCCCTCTCTTCCTTTAATTGAAGAAAAGCCAAGCTGGAAAATTGATATTGACAGAGGCCAAGATATTGATATCGATAGTGGCCAAGCCCCTTGAAGCTTGAGTTGTTGACTGACCTACAGCAGCTCTCAGGGCTCTGGCTGTGGCTTGGCTAGAATGATGTGAGAGCCCCTTCTGTCCTCACTCTTGGTCTCTTCTCGCACAGAGCACCATGACAGGTGGAAATCACAGAGGGGAGGTGGCAGGGCTGGACCACATGCTCTGGAAGGCAGCTTGATCCCTTGGTTCCCCTCCCAGGTTCCTGCCTGCTTGTTCTCCGGATGTTTCAGTGTCCAACTAGGTGGATCTAGCAGAGAGTAGTACTCCGATGGCTTCACACAGCATTTCCTATTCAGGAGAGAGGTCCCGCCTCCTTTTCTGGTGGTCTCAATTCTTTTGCCTCTGAGTGAGGGGCAAACAGAGGAGAGAGATGAAATTGTGTTCTGCCTTCTTTCATGACGGCCAAACTGTACTGTCCCAGGTATTGAGGACAGCAGCACCTGTGGTATGGCTTCATAGACCTTTCTAGCAGTGGCAGTAAAGTAATTGTCTGCATTTTCATGTTCTCATTTCCATTTTCCTCTGTTTCCAAGTCTTAGCCTGGAGTCTGAACATAAGGATTTTATTGGGCTGTTAGGTGATTTTGCCTCAGAAACCACTAGGATTCAGTATTCAGGGTATGAGATTATACTTCCGAGACAATTTTAGAAAAATAGAGTCTAATGAAGGATTTTTATCCCAGGTTCATGCCAGGGCAGGTCAAGTTCTGTCAAAGGTCATGGTGGTCCCGCATGCGGAGGACTGTGGTTTTATAAAAGGCAGGACCAGATATGTGGTTTTGGACGCCACATACATCGATTGACATTTGGTGGCCCTGAAGGGGTTTGAAGATGCCAGAAAAGAACAACTGGAGACTTGGAGTAGGCAGAACAATCTAAAAACTATGGTTAAGTTACTATAAGTTGAATACAGTCATAAGAGAGCCAGATTGTGCTAGAAGGCTGTGCTGAGGCTGGCAGTGGAATAGAGACCCACATTAACTATGTGGCTTTCTTCAGTCAGGCAAGGAAAATGCAGTCATTCTGGGGTCATCTTTCAATAATTCCCAAACATTGGCGCTATGTCATAGAATGTATAGGAAAGAAATCTTCATGGTGTTGAAAATGGATTTCCCTCTAATTGGCCTTCTAGTTTGTTCTCTCTATTTCTTCTCTGCCTCAATTTTAGTAGGTAACTTTATCATTTTAAGACCGGCATTCATTCCATTTTGAACATGACACGGATTCTCTCCAAGTATTACAAGAGCAACAGTAGAGGCCTTGATTGTGGCTTCTCGGTGATGTCACTGGCTTCAAGCAAACAGGAAAGGGCTGTTCAGAGCTTCTGTGGGAAGCATCAGGAATACTGTTGGGGCAGTGTTGATACCCAACAGGAGTGGTTTTGGGAAGCTTGAGTTACACCAAGTTGCAGTTGGTATTTCAGTCTCTGAAACTGTGACATGATAGACTCCCCTGTCTTCATCCAAGTTCTGCTTGAGGATACAGGGGAAGGAGTTGGGTGGTTTCACGACTTTTTTCCAAATAGTAGGAATCTTTGGGTTTATGATTTGTGGTGAGACCTCAAAATGACTGCAACTTTGAGAGGTAGAAAGCAAGGTGAAAGTCTTTGGAGGCGAAGAGTTGTTCATCTAGTAATATTTGGCAGCCTCAAGCACGCATGTTAGTTCATATTTGAATTTTGACTCTTCAGAAAAATACTGTGATCTTTGCCATTTAGGCCAAGAGAAGGGGTGGAGGGAGAAGGGAGTAGGGAACAGACTAAATGCATTAAATTTCCTGCGGCATGGTAGGCAGAGCAAATTGTATTTGAGTTACTATAGTTTTCTGTATGTCTGTCTTCCAATAAATTGGATGGACACATAGTACTCAAAAAGAAAGAAAAAAGAAAAACGTCACACAATTTAAAAATCCACCACTGTTGTATATTACTAGCTGAACCTGGGAGTCAATTTCTGGAATTTGTGGGTACTAAGTAAACACTAAATATTAAATTTCTTGGTCTGTTACCGAGGGAGTGGCTGGCTCATTCAGTTTTTCTGATTTCCTGTTCTTAATATCCTTGGCATCAAGTTTTCATTGGTAGAAGATTAAATATTCTTTTTTTTTTTTCCTTTGCAGCATATGACTAGAATTGAAGGTTCTTTCGCTTCCTCTTTCTTTTTGCCCCTCTTTTGTTTCTCTCTTTCACTTTTTGGAATTAATTTTAATACTTGAAAGAAAAACCACTTATCCTTTATAGCATATGTGAAAGACAAAAATAGGGAATCTATACAGCTGACCTTATTCTTTACATGTTGTAATCTAGTTCATGTAACCTCTTTCTTCCATTACTTATTGTACCTTGCTAAAATAGACTTGCTATTGTGTTAAGGAAAGAAAACAAAAATCTTATTCAAATTGTAAGAGCCTCAGAATCCCAAAAAAGGAAGACAGGTGAAAATGGTCATATGAAGAAATTATACTTGAACATTGCATAGTTTTGTAGTTCTTTCTGAGAACACATTGTAGGTTAGGGTCAGAACTTCCAGTATGGTGGAGCAAGTAGCTTGGCAGATCCTCTCCAAGAAAAATGATCATAAAACTGGACAGATTTGTCAAATATAACCATCTCAGGACTTTGGAAATTAATGAAAGGCCTAACCAAGTTGAGAAGTGATCACTCATGGAAAATTCATGAACTTTGTATAAGAACATTGCTGGTTGAGTTGATGGCCTTTTGCCTGAAGTTGCTGCTGTTGTGGACCCAGCTCAGCAGGGTACTTCCTAGCAGAGCAGGGCAAGCTGAGAAGGCCAGCAGATTCATTGACAGAGCGGGGATTGACTTTATTTGGAGCAGAGAATAGCAAAATCCCATGTCCAGAGTGTAACAGATAGTGATCTTAGGAAGCAAATGGGAATACCTCTGGCTTAGCTATATTGAGGTTGCTTTCTGGTTCGGGGCAACCAGTGAATCAGAAGACTAGCCAGATACTTAGTATGGAGATCTGGGAAAGAAGACAGGCCTTAGGTACCTTTTATAAGTTCTTCTCGAATCGGCGCAGGAGGGAACAGAGAGAGCCTACACTGTCTACTCTTCCTTAGCTGACTTCGAGCTTATGTACACATATAGAGGAAACACAAGCGGCCACAGCAGAAAATAAAAGCCTGGATAGATTTAAATATTGCTGAATATTGAATGTGCTACCGACAAACCAATCCCAGACCAGTACTGGCTGCCTTCTAAGCTGTGCAGGTACAGGGGTGATCCCTAAGACTCTAGGCTTAAACATTTTGAAAATCAAGAATTAAAAAACAAACTCGAGCACAGACATCTTATCTCAACAGCCAAATGCCATGGAGGAAACCCATTTCACAGGTTTAGTCTAGGTAAATTGCTAAACAAACCAAAAAATATCAACAACTCTGGGGGTGGAGTGAGGATCAGAAATCAGAGCTGCTATAATATATATCCAGAATATCTAGTTTTAGCAAAAATTTGAGACCTGCAAAGAAACAGGAAGTGTTGTATACCCAGGGGGGAAAAGCAGTTACTAGACACTGTCTGTGAGTGGGCTGAGATCTTGAAGTTAGCAAAGACTTGAAAACATCTCTTAGAAGAACTATAGGAAGCTGTGTTTTAAAAATCCCAGGAAAGTCTGATGACGATGATGCAGTAGAGAATCACGACAAAGTATAAAAAAGAACCAAATGAAAATTCAGGAGTTCAACAGTAAAATAACTGAAATGGACCCATGACAATATTTGAAATGTCAAAAGAAATAACGAGTGGACTGGAATATGAATAGAAATTATCCAATTCGAGGAATAGAGTATAAAAAGAATCATGAAAAGTAGAGTCTCTGAGACCAGCATGAATCCAAGCATACTAATATACATATACTAGGGGCCTCAGAAGACGACGAGAGAAAAAGGAGCAGAAAAGACATTTGAAAAAATAATGGCTCATAACCTACAAGATTTGATAAAGACCAAAACACTCAATAAACCCAGAGTAGTAAAACACAAAGAGATTCACACATAAACACATCATAGTCAAACTGTTGAAAGACAAAGAGAAAAATTTAAAAGCAATAAAAGAAAACAGCGCATCCCATCAGAGACAGTGGTAAATAGAAAATAGTGTTGTACAAAGTGCTGAAAGAGAAAAACCAGCAAATAATTCCACTTCCAGCAAAACTGTCCTTCCAGAGTGAAGGCAACTGGAAAACATGCTCAGACAAATGAAGACGCGGATTTGTTGCGACGTAGATCCACCTTACACGAAAAACTAAAGAATATATCTTTTATGCTAAAAGAAAATGACACCAGATGGTAACTTGAATCCACACAAAGAAATAAAGAGCACCAGAGAAGGTAAATGTGTGGGTAAATATAAAAGATTATGGATAGAGCTGGGTATGTTTTTCCTTCTCTGAACTTGTTTAAGATTCTATTAAAAATAACTATAATGTTGTTGAGTCGAAAACACATATTGTGATGTATAAGTTTAAACATTTGTATTGGAAAGAAGAAAGGTTCTGATTGATAACATAAACCTCTACACTAAGAAACAAGAAAAGGAAGAGCAAAGTAAACTCAAAGCAAGCAGGATTCAAGAAATAATATAGAGTGGGAATCAATGAAATAGAAATCAAAATGATAGAGGAAATCAGTGCAACTAAAAGTTGGTTTTTTGGAAAGATCAAGAAAATTGACACACCCTTAGCTTAGACTGATGAAAAAGGAGATAAGGTTACCAAAACCATGAATGAAAAGGGAACATCACTAATGACCTTACAGAAACTTAAAAGATTATAAGGGAATACCATGAATAAGTTTATGCCATCATATGAGACAATTTTGATGAGATAGACAAATTTCTAGAAAGTCCCAAATAATCCACACTGACTCAAAACTGAATAACTCAATAACAAAGAAATTGAATTAGTACTGAAAACTCTTCCTACAGAGAAAAATCCAGGCTTACGTGGCTTCATTTGTGAACTCTATCAGATTTAAAGTGGAAGCAATACCAATCCTTCACAAACTATTTCATAAACTAGAGGAGGAGGGAATACCTCCCAACACATTCTGCAAATCCAGTATTACCTGGTTAGACAAAGATATCACAAATAAATTGAACTACAAATGATGGACTCCAATGAACACAGACACAAAATTTCTTAAAATCCAAAAATGCCAAATCTAGCAACATATGAAAAGGATTATATATCATGCCTAATTGAGCTTTATCTCAGGAATGCAAGGTTAGTTTAACATTCAGTAATATCATTAATATAATATACCATATTAATAGAACAAAGGATAGAAATCAGGTATCATCTTAATAGATTTAGAAAAGCATTTGAGAAAATTCAATATTGACTCATGAAAAAAATTCTCAACATAGCAGAAAAAACCTACAGGTGACATCATACTGAATAGAGAAGAATTGAATGCTTTTCCCCTATCAGGAAAAAGGCGTGGTTGGCAAATTTTTTCTAGTAAAGATTTAGGAAAAATAACCTAGGTTATAAACCATCAAGTCCTTAAGTCTGTTGTTTTCTATTTAGCCAAATTGTTTAAGTTCATGTAAGCAATTATTTTCTTTTAGAGTATGAATGTGTATGTCTTTATATGTTAATGTTGTATTCTTTGTATAAATAATATAATTGAAAACTTAGCATTAGCATACTATTTCCATTTGTAGTAAATCTTGTCCATATTTTTTTTTTCACCAGCCCTAATAATGTTCGGAGAACTGCAGAGCTATTTATGAGGGAACTGGACATCACGCAATTCAAATTCTGTTGTGACAAATCCTTGTTTATCAAAATTTAACATCAGCACAATAAATTTCTGGGTGTCCAGATCTTGGAAGCTATTTTCATTGTGACGTAAATTCAGGACCACAGATGAGTTTGGCTGGTCCCTTGCAGTCTGTTTCGATTGGATGTTATCAGAAGTACACCAAAGAACTGAATCTGGACTGGGAATAGGGAAGGGATGGTTTTCCCTGGTGCTGGTCCAAGTTGGTTGAGTGTTCCTGTGTGGACGGGGGCTGTTTGTGTTCTGTTCACAGGGCTGGACTTGGGACTAGTTGGGTGTAATGTGTAAAAGCTGAGATGGCTGCAAGGCAGCAAACATGAATACAGGTTAAAACTTGAGCTTCCTCTGAATGAGGAGGGTGGAAGAAGAATGGAATAAGACTGACATTTAAAAAATGATTCTTCCTCTTTTCTCTGAAAGAGAAATGTCCTCATTTGAGAATAATATTTTTACCCAGATCTTTTTGACAGCACTTTTCCATCTTGCCCGGAAAAACATGAGCTTGTCATTTCTTCTTCTCCCTTAGGGGTCATATTTGACCTTCCCCAGTAGCAGCACCACCATCACCTTCTTTAATTCACAAAAGCTCTTATCAATTGTGTGAGCCATTGTTGTTCTCTTATTTTGGGGAATACAAAAATAGACTGATACACGGCCACTGACCTTGCAGAATTTAGTCTATGGACTTTGCAGTGTTTCTGAGTTATGCTCATGTGCACACACACAAACACACCCCAACTAGAGGACAAAGTGAACGCAGGACAGAGTTTTAGATGGTGCAGTACAGACTGAAAATTTTATCAAAGTTCACAGGCTGTCTGCAGGTATCTATTTGAGCTGAAGTGGTCTTGCAGAGTTTCACAGAAAAGGGAGAATTTGAGTTAGAACTGCAGGTGGGGTTGGATTTTGAAAGTTACTTCATTAAGCTGAATAGATGGAAACAAGATTTATATGTAAACTTCTGTAGCTCTTTGATTTGATTTGATTTTTAAAAATGGGATGCATCTGCATCAGGATCTTATTTCAGCCTGATGAGCTACAAGTACTGAGAAGGATAGTTGCACACTCCGTTCTGATTCCATAGTGGTAGGGCCAAGCCAAACAGGAGGAAAAGCTAAAAGAACTAGAAATTCTTTCCCTCTCTTATCTAGTATTGAGATAATATTTAGATAAACATCTAGTATTTATCCCCTTTCTCATCTTTTATTAAGAATTTCAGACTGGGTATGTACAGGCTCCATTATTAAAAAAAAAAAAAAATTTTTCCTCTTCAAAGCTGTCTTTCTTTAACCCCATAATGTGTGACCAAAAACGTCCTTGGGCAGTGTCCCCTTCCTATAGCAGGCACTCACCCCTGGAACACACAAACCTTGTCTCTTCTTAGCATATTCCTCCCTGGCTTTCCTTTTGCCATTCATGGAATTCTGGGAATATCTCTCATCTGGTATCATGCAATTTTTGTCATGTAGTTATGGAAATCATTAGTGATTACTTTATAAAATTTTTATTATCTTTAATAATATCCTCTATTACTTTTGTGATTCTAGGGAGTTTCATTCCGGGAAATGAGACATTTATTTTTTATGTTGCTGGAATCCTGGCTTTTACTTTTATATTTTATTATTGTTTAAATTCTTTTTTAAAGAAAAGTCTAGTACAGTTAACATACAGTGCTCTATTAGTTTCCAGTGTACAGTACAGTGGTTCAACAATTGTATTCATTACTCTGTGCGCATCACGGTAAGTGTTCTCTTAATCCCCATGACCTGTTTCATCCATTCCCCCCACCCACCTCCCCTCTGGTAACTAACCTTCAGTTTGTTCTATTCACAAGTGTGTTTTTTTGGTTTGTCTCTTTTGTTCTTTGTTCATTTGTTTTGTTTCTTAAATTCCATGTATAAGTGAAATCATATGGTATTTGTCTTTCCCTGATTGACTTATTTCACTTAACATCATACTCTCTAGATCCATCTGTGTTGTTGCAGTTGGCAAGGTTTCATTCTTTTTTATGGCTGAGTAATAGTCAATGGTGTGTGTGTGTGTGTGTATATAACATATATATACTGTCACATATATAACATATATATTACATATACTATATATGTTATATATGTATGTGTATGTGTTTATATACATAAACAATTGTTTCTTGTCTTCCTAATACTAGCCATTGAGACAGGTATGAAGTGATACCTCATTGTGCTTTTGATTTGCCTTTCCCTGTTGAGTGATGTTAAGGATCTTTTCAGATGTCCGTTGGCCATCTGGATGTCTTTGGAGAAATGTCTGTTCATGTCTTCTGCCCATTTTTCACTTGGATTATTTTTTGTGTATTGTATAAGTTCTGTATATGTTTTGGAGACTAACCCCTTATAGGATATATCATTTGCAAATATCTTCTCCCATTCAGTAGATTGTCTTTTTGTTTTGTTGATGGTTTCCTTCACTGTGCAAAAGATTTTTATTTTGATGTCGTTCCAATAATTCATTTTTGTTTTTGTTTCCCTTGCCTGAGGGGACATATCTAGAAAAATATTGCTATGGTTGATGTCAGAGAAATTTCTCTTTGTGTTCTGTGTTCTCTTTTAGGATTTTTATGATTTCAGACCTCACATTTAGGTCCTTAATCCATTTTGAGTTTATTTTTGTATATGGTATAAGAAAGTGATCCAGTTTCATCCCTGCTTCCTTTGTCATAGATTAATTGACCGTATAATTGTGGGTTCATTTCTCAGCTCTCTATTCTGTTCCATTCATCTGTGTGTTTGTTTTTTGCCAGTACCATATTGTTTTGACTACTGTAGCTTTGTGTAGTATATCTTGAGATCAGGGATTCTGATACCTCTTCTTTTTCAAGATTGCTTTGGCTATTTGGGTCTTTTTTGGTTCCATACAAATTTTAGGATTATTTGTTGTAGTTATGTGAAAAGTACATAACTTTTGTACTTTTAAAAGTGTTGGTGTTTTGATAGGGATTGCATTAAATCTGTGGGTATCTTTGGGTAGCATGGACATCTTAACAATATTTGTTCTTCCAACTCATGAGCATGGAATATCTTTCCATTTGTTTGTGTCATCTTCAGTTTCTTTCTTCAATGTTTTATAGTTTTCAGAGTACAGGTCTTTCTCCTCCTTGGTTAAGTTTATTCCTAGGTATTTTATTCTTTTTGGTGGAATTGTTAATGGGATTATTTTCTTAACTTCTATTTCTGCTACTTCATTATTAGTGTATACAAAGGCAATGAATTTCTGTACATTGATTTTGTATCCTGCAACCTTACCAAATTCATTGATCAGTTCTAGTAGTTTTTTTTTAAGATTTATTTATTTGAGAAGGGGGGAGGGGCAGAAGGAGAGGTACAGAGAACCCCAAGCAGACTCCGCACTGAGCAAGGAGTCCAGTGTGGGGCTCGAACTCAGGACCCCGAGATCATGACCTGAGCCAAAACCAGTCAGACACTTAAACGATTGCACCACCCAGGTGCTCCAATTCTAGTAGTTTTTTGGTGTAGTCTTTAGGGTTTTCTTTATATAGTGTCATCTTACCAATTTGGCTACCTTTTATTCCTGTTTGTTGCCTGATTGCTGTGGCTAGGACTTCAGTACTATGTTGAATAAAAGTGGTGAGAGTGGACATCCTTGTCTTATTCCTGATCTTAAGGGAAAAGCTCTGTTTTTCACCATTGGAGGTGATGGTAGTGTGGGTTTTTCATATATGGCCTTTATTATGTTGAGGTACATTCCCTCTAAACCTACTTTGTTGAGGGTTTTTATTATGAATGGATGTTGTACTTTGTCAAATGCATTTTCTGCATCTGTTGAAATGATCATACGGTTTTTATCCTTTCTCTTGGTGATGTGATGTATAGTGATTACCTTTTGATTTGCAGTTATGAGGCAGAAGTTACTTTTAAATTAGTATCTGTGTTCTAGTGAACAGAATGGAAGTCAAGTGAGATTAATTCCTCACAGTATTGGTTGTTCACTGTAACTTTTGCAGGAAACTATTCCCTGACCCTTTGGTTAACCTCTGTATGATTGCTGAAAAATGAAAAATTCCTAATTACTCCTATTTCCCTCGCTTAGACTATCTTACCTTCTCAGTACTTACTTAGGAGCTTAGTTTGAAAGGAAGGAAGCCACATATTACAGACAAGCTGAGAGATCAGGGCGGCATATTATAAATTGAAGTCAGGTGATTTCTATCAAAGGCTACAGACAGGGAGGAGTGAAATCACAACCTTGCCTCTGTAAGTGTCTTTCAGGTGATTATGTCCCAGGACTGCTGACTCTCTCCACACATGCAGCTACATTTTAGAGCGAAGGCTGTTATCTAAACCCCTGTTCAGCTTCAGGCCCAGCACTGTAAATAATCCATTAACTAGTCCACTCCAAATAAGGGACACCTAGATGCAGTCAGTAATCGAGAAAAACACTTTACCAATAGATTGTACTTAACTCTGAGACGACAATTTCCAGAATAAAGATTAAATGTCAGTTCTCTCTGTGCTTTTGTAACCATTGTAAACTGAGGGAGCCCCCGGCACAGTCAGCCCACAGTGAAGCAGGTAATATGGACGCCACTGAAAGTAAAATTATTTGAGGTGCTTTAAGATGCATATTGGAGAATAAGCCTTTCCACCTTCAAGGTAGTTGGCAAAGGGTTAATAAAGATTAGCAAAGGAAAATACCGTTCCTTCATCTCTATTCCTCAATCACAGAGAAAGCATACATTTTTAAAGCAACTTAGCTTAATTTTTATGAGAGCAAAATTACATATAATGCAAGGCACAGATCTTAAGTGTACCATTTGATGAGTTTTGATAAATGTGTACATCCATAAACCAGCACTGCAGGCAAGATACAGAACATATTCATCACCCCAGAATGTTCCCTCATGCCTCCTTCTATTCAGTCCCCATCCTCCCATAGGCAATCATTGTTCTGATTTCTATCACCATAGATTAATTTTGCCTGTTCTTGAGCTTCATAAAAATGAAATCATATAGTATAAACATTTTGTTGTGTCTGGCTTCTTTCAGCGTAATATTTTTGAGATTCAGCCATGGTGCTGTAGGATTTTTTAAATCACAGAATAGTATTCTGCTTTATGAATATAACATAATTGATTTATCTGTTTTCCTGATAATGGACATGTGGGTCATTTCCAGTTTTGGACTAATATGAATAATGCTGCCAGAAATACACAAGCCCATCATTTCTTCTAAGTAGTAGACTATATTCCCATAAGTTGTTCATAATTTTCTCTTACTCTTTTAACATCTGTAGGATTTGTAGTAACATCCCTCTTTTAATTGCTGATATTGCTCATATATATTTTCTGTTTTTCACGATTACTCTTCTAGGGGTTATACATTGTATTCATCTTTATCTTTTCAAGGAACCAACTTTGGCTTTGTTAATTTGTCTCTGAGTCAGGATTAAATTAAAAAGAGGTAGAACACTTGGAGGGGATGTGTGTGGGTGTGTGTGTGCACGTACATGCACACATCACTGTATACTCAGGGATTCATTAAAGGACTTTGACCTTACACAGTAGTGAGAGCTGGTTTAACAGTTTCTGTAAGTCTTTGTGTGTAACACTGGAGCTTGAAAGCTACAGGCCTGCAGCCAAGAAGCGAGGATAAGTAAGAACCTGCTGGAACCCATAAGTATAAACTGGAGCCCATGACGACAGAGTGACATCCTTGTGTTTTTGGTTTTTGCCTCTGATCTGGGGATGTAGATGTGCTACAGAAGCTGAGGCCCTTTGCCTTGAAATGAAAGAGATTTGGATGGAAGTAAATCATCACTACTCCAACCCCCCAGATTAAAAAAAATACAAAACAAAACTGTAAATAGTAAGACTGACCGAAGGACTCTATAGGAAAGAGTTTGACAAACTTTTTGCATGAGGCGACACCGTCACCATAGTACAGAAGCAGCCGTAGACGATGCATAAATGAACAGCATGCTTTATTTCAATAAGGCTTATACAAAAATAAGCAGTAGGCCAGATTTGGCCTCTAAGCTGTAGCTTGCTGTTCCCTGTTCTAGAGATGTTGATATACTTTTTCAATTTATCACAGTCTACCCAGGGTTAATATTACAAACTTTATGTTTAATTCCATTAATCCTCTATCCTTTGTACCATTGTTAAATAATTTACATCTACAAATGTTTCAAACCTCACTATACCCTATTATGACTATCTAACTGACATTAGATAGTCAATTGATAAAGAAATTAAGGGAAGGAAAAAAATGATAGTCTTTTATATTTACTCCCATATTAACATTTATGATTCCTTTCTCCAGTTCTAAATTTCTCTTTGAAGGCATTTCCCTGACAGCATGGAGAATTTTTTATTTCTTGCCATGCAGGACTGCTTGCTGATGGTGAATTCTCTCATCATTTACTTACCTGAAAATGGCTTTTTGGGAGCCAGCATTTTTCAAGGACAAAGATACAGAATGGTGGTGGAATATTCTAGGTTGACGGTAGTTTTCTTTGAACACTTCAGAAATACTGTTTCTTTGTTTTCTAGCCTTCATCTTTTTCTGATAAGAAGTCAGGTGACATTTCTGTTTTTGTACCCTTTTATGTAATGTGTCTCATTTTTCTCTGGCTGCTTTCAACATTTTATCTTTGGCTTTTAGCAGTGTGATGCTAAGAAATTTGTTTTTCTCTTTATATTGCTTGTGGTTCACTGAGATATTGGATCTGAAGTCAGTATTTTTCACCACATTTGGAACGTGTTTGACCATTATTTCTTTATTTTTCTTCCCCATTTTCTCTCTCTTCTACCTCTGGGCATACATTTAAACAGTTTAGCCTACATGATGTTGTCAGACTTTGCTCATTTTTCTCCTCAGTCTTGAATAATTTCCATTTTTTTTAATTCATTGATCCTTGTTTTGCATCTCCAAGCTTTAGTTAACTCTGTTCTGTGAAATTTTCATTTTAGATGATGAAATTTTCAGTTCTGAAATTTTTGTTTTTAAATGTGTTCCTTTCTTTGTCTTTAGTCATATTTATGTCAATTGCCACATTTACATCATCTTGGGTATATTTTTATTTATTGCTTTTCTTGACTTTCATACACATTTTCCATTCTACCTGTAATAATTATTATATATTGGACATGGTAATGATACGTTGTAGAATGTCTGTATTCTGTTATCTTCCTCTGAAGAGTATTGATTTTTGTTCTAGCAGGCAGTTAAATTACTGACTTACTACCTTGAACTCACCAAGACTTGATTTTATAGTTTGTTGGGTGTGTCTGTTTCAGTTTTTGTCCTAGTCCTAGGAAGTATTAAGTCCTAGGGCTGATGTGAGGCCTTTCTGGGATTTCATCGGAAGACCTGAAATGTTAACCAAACCTTTCTGCATTGTTAGGATTCAAATTCAGACTCCCCTGCAGGAAACAGCAGCTCAATCTTTAAATACCTTTTGAGCTTTCCATGGAGTCTCTCCTATAAATGCTCAGTTATGGGGTCACTCAAGGATTTCAAGGTAGTTTATATGCAGATTTTAGGGCTCCTCTTCTTTGGTTCCCTCTTTTTGGAAATATCCTATCTCAATTTCTAGCTACCCTGATTGCCCAAACTTAATTCTAAGACAGTAAGCCTTTTTGCTTACCTTCTAGTCACCTCCCACCACCCAGACAGAGAGTCCCTGTCATGGGCAAAACCATATAAATGTGGATCTCATCCAGTGCAGTGCAGTGCAGTTCAGTTCTTTTAAGGATCAAATTCCTTCTACTGTCTACCCCTTTTCCTTTTTATATATGTTATCTGTAGGAAGATTATGCAGTGTAAGTTTCTCTGCCATTGCCAATATATAATTTCTCAGTTCTGTTTTATCAAGAATCCCAAATTAAATTGATCATCGAGTTTTTGCCCAGGTAAGACAGTTGAGCTGTCTGCCCTGACCAGCAAACAGTTTGAGGTATTTCCTATCACTGCTCTGACTTTCTCCTGCCCCTGGGTATTTATGACAGCTCTTCCTTGCTTTTGAGACAATAAGCACCATTTCTAGGTTGGCAGGGAGAGTGGGCTCTCCTTCTGCCCTGACACCATGGTGGGGGGTATGGGGGGCAAGTGAGTGAGTGAAGTTTGTTTTGGATACTGGCATGGTGGGATGGGTCTTCTGAAGGAGATCTTCAGGTAGTAATCCTACCACCAGAGGATGAGAACCCTCCCAAGACCTGACTTAAAAACCAAATTCCAGTCTAGGAACAGACCACTTCCTGAAACAAATTCCCAGTCATTTCAAAACCTTTGTGTTTCATACTGGAAGGAACTTGCATTCACATATTTACTAGCCTTTTCTATTGAGTAGATGAATAGCATTTCAGGGTGACACAACATTTAAGAATATGTACATGACTCTCTCAACTTCATAAGCTAGGTATCAGTGTCCAAATTTACATGGTCTCAATACCAGGTATGTTTCCTTTTCACGGGAAGAAAAACCTGCTAAGGCTAGAAGAGATAAAAGGAATTAAGTTATAAGACAGCCTGGTTTGGGGCACCTGGGTGGCTCAGTCATTAAGCGTCTGCCTTCAGCTCGGGTCTGGATCCCAGGGTACTAGGATTGAGCCCCGCATCAGGCTTCCTGCTCTGCGGGAAGCCTGCTTCTCCCTCTCCCACTCCCCCTGCTGTGTTCCCTCTCTCGCTGTGTCTCTCTCTGTCAAATAAATAAATAAATAAAATCTTGAAAAAAAAAAAAGACAGCCTGGTTTGTGAGAGACATCCCTAGCAAGCACATATCTAGCAAGCATAGCATGTAGGTTTCATGCGAGTAGGCTAATAGATTTCATGGAACTTTGGGTAAATCAAATGAGACCTAAAAATTAAGCAGCTCTCAGCCTTTGTTTAAACTTACACCCAAGAGTTTGATGTACTTGTGGGTGTTCTCCATCTTCTGGGACTTCAGCTTCTTTTTCTGATTTTCACTTTCTTTTTCTAGTACCAAAAACTTATTATCAGGGTGTCATCTTAATTCCAAATTAACTTATAATTTATTTTTCCATGCTACAATAGGAAAAGGGAGGCTATAAGCAAGCCACCAAAAAAAAAAAAAAAAGAAAAGAAAACCTTGGTTCAGAGAGAGGTGAAAACAAAAATTTATCTTGATCTCCTAGTAAAAGAATAATCAAAATACTTCGTTGTTGCGTAGATTGGGTGGCCATTTAGAATCTCTGTCCTTCACCAGCAGCTGCTTAAAGGCTTGTGACAGGCGATTCAAAAAAGGGGCATTCCGTGATGTGAAAAGAACACACCTATTTTTACAGTTTGTACAATTAAAATAGCCTGGCCCATTTCCCACAGTTATTAACTCTGTATTTTTTTCCCTTCTTCAGTTTCAACAAAGAAACACACTCACACACATACACACACACACACACACACACGAACTGTGTATATATTTCTCTAGTTTCCTAACAAAATCCAAACACCAAGCATCTTTGGCAGTTTGAGAGAAACAGTCAGAAATGTGTGTGCCTGCGTCAACTGTTGTAGAAGAAAAATGGAATCACTTGTAGTTGGAGGGGAGGAAGAGAGGGGCCGGTGCTTCACGTCCCAGGAGCAAGCTGCTATTGCTGAGATCGGTGCATTATGTTTCTTTTCTGTCCCAGTAAACCTTGTGTGACACGAGGACAAGTTAAGGAAGGCTGTGCCCTACCTTGCTTATTGGAAAAAGAATAGGTGTAAAAATCACCTTAGGCCCCCAACTTGAGAATTTGATGCAGTTTTGCAAGTATAATCTTGAATTTTTTTTTTTTTTAAAGATTTTATTTATTTATTTGAGAGAGCGAGAATGAGAGAGAGTACATGAGAGGGGGGAGGGTCAGAGGGAGAAGCAGGCTCCTCGCTGAGCAGGGAGCCCGATGCGGGACTCGATCCCGGGACTCCAGGATCATGACCTGAGCCGAAGGCAGTCGCTTAACCAACTGAGCCACCCAGGCGC
>NC_138371.1:86732823-86888421 GCF_054177405.1 Leptonychotes weddellii | reverse complement strand
TTTTTTTTTTTTTTAAAGATTTTATTTATTTATTTGAGAGAGCGAGAATGAGAGAGAGTACATGAGAGGGGGGAGGGTCAGAGGGAGAAGCAGGCTCCTCGCTGAGCAGGGAGCCCGATGCGGGACTCGATCCCGGGACTCCAGGATCATGACCTGAGCCGAAGGCAGTCGCTTAACCAACTGAGCCACCCAGGCGCCCATAATCTTGAATTTTTAATGACCGCCACTGACTTCCCAGTATATTTTCTTAAATATAAATTGACAACCGAGGGTGCACCAAAATCTGTCAGTACTATATCTTATTTTGAAAAATATTATATACAGAAACTTTTTTTTCTGGGAATATGACACCAGGGTAACTCTTTTTTTTCTTTCTTTTGTTTTTGATGTATAAGACTAGCATTCTCCCACTTTAGTGACTGTTATGCCCGTTTATTGTTACTTAAAATGCTGAATTTTTTTTGCAGAAGAAATGATAGCAGAAATTAAGTATAAACTTACAGAATATGGCATTTACATAGAAATGAATACATGTAGATTTATGCATAAAAAGAACACATCCAAATCATATTGCAAACTCAGTTTTATTTTCTAATCCCAGCGCTATTAGAATATATAGTATATGCTGTAGTGCTATTTATTTAAAAAGACTTGAATTTTTTTCCTTCCATAAATCCAAAGCATTTTAATCACTGACTGTATCTCACACTCTTCCAAACATTGTGACATAAAATGAATCAGAGACGGGCAACACAGACACCAAGTCTATACAGACAGTAGGACAAGTGTATAGAACAGATGAATTGCGCGAATGAGAGCGAGTGTGGGATATTTCAGTGTGTTGCAGGCAGTCTCTCTTTCTCATGGCTTTGTCGCCCTCAGCATTCCACATTTGACTTCAAAGGTCGTTTTGAGGGTGACACTAAGCCATAGATCAACACCAAGCTTGGTACCTGGCACAGAAATGGTAACCCAGATGGAGAGGTTTTGCTGACTGTATTTATTGCACGAGGAAACGTAGACTCAGGATTGTTCAGTAACTTGGCCAGGTTGTCAGTGGCAGAGAGATAATCCTTGCTAAGGTCTCTTAGACGACCCTTCCAGCCCTGCCCTTTGCAGTACAAAATCTTTACTTCCCTTTTCTACCATTTCCCAGGCTGGGGCTGGGTGTGGTCATGTACTTGAAAATACCAGCGCATAGGAGTGTGGCTCTGTCTTGAAATGTTGAACTGTGCCACTCCAGGAGCAGGTTACATTATGGTCGAGAGGGCATCCAGCATGGCGGCCATGAGGGAGATGGCATTTTGTGAGAGGAATGATCCTCTCTTTGAAGATTAGAGAGAACAGGTTGTTACAGCTTTATAACTTTAGAGCCTGATGCGCTGTCCTCTTGGAAATACATGTGAAAATTTGCAGAGGATTTACCACTTACTTACAAAATAGGTACCAGTGAAAGTAATTAAATGAAAATGGCATTTTCAAGGGCAATTTAAGAAAGACGTTAGAAGCTGCTCTCAGCGAGAAGGGGTTAAACATGGACGACTGTCTTTAGCGACTCTGTGTTGGAAAATATCTTGAGCTTCCTGACCAGTGAAAGACACATTTTGACTCCTTGATGACTTACTTTAGGTATAAACTCTATTCCTGAAGACATTATGCAGCAGTATCTTTTCAAGTGCACATGGTCAAATTTTTATCCTTCAACTGTGGCTGGTGCCCTTTTTTTTTTTTTTAATTTCCCATTTTTCAGCCTGAGGCTTCTCTACTCAGGGACTCTCAGTTACTTTCCCACGCCATTCTCCCCAGCTACACAAGTGTGCGTAGCCACCATCCTGTTTCCTGCAGTGGCAAATGATGTTCACCTAAGCTGGAGTCCATGATTTTGTAGCCTGACGTGCCAGCTTACCTTTCCAACCTGAAATCTTACCCCGAGTCCTCTGCTTTGGCCACCTTGGCCCCCCTTCACTTTCCCCACCCTCTCAGATGTTGATGGCTGATTGGTTACACTTAGCCACTGGGGGGTGGATTTGTTTTCTCGGTAGAACACTCTACCCAGTGTTGGAGTTGGAGTATAAGACAAAAAAACAAAAACAAAAAAAACCCCTGCTTTCCATTTCTGGCCTTTCCTCTTCTCCAGTGCCCCTACCTTATTTTAATGTTTACTGTCTACTGGGTCCTCAGGGCAGTGGCTGCCCGTTAGAATCACCTGAG
The DNA here is from genome assembly GCF_054177405.1 of Leptonychotes weddellii. NCBI lineage: Eukaryota > Metazoa > Chordata > Mammalia > Carnivora > Phocidae > Leptonychotes > Leptonychotes weddellii. The sequence continues at coordinate 86,886,210 of NC_138371.1, read as the reverse complement.
GTGAGAGGAGCATGGAAGGGGACAGTGACTGACCCATTGGCCAGACCATTTAAGTCAGAATCTCAGGAGGGTGGGGTACATTTTTAAAAGCTCCCCAAGTGATTTTAATGTGCAGAGAGGGTCAAGGAGGGCTGATTTGTTCTGTGACTTTGGCCAAGTTACTTAATCTCTCTGGGCCTCAGTGTCTTCTTCTGTGAAATGGGGATAATGTGCATTTATTGCCTGTGGTTCCTGGGAGGAGGAGGTGTGACGTAATGCATGGGAATGAATTACAGAAGGAGCACGTAGTTGGTGCTGTGTCTGTGTTGGCTCTTGCTCTGCCTGTTCCTCTGTGTGCTTAGCTCTCACATTCCTTCCTGAATATTCCTAGTTGTCCTTTAAAGCCCGACCGAAATCCTACTTGGCTGCTGATGACTTCAGGTACAAACTAGGCAGCTGTAACAACACAGGACACAAGGACAGTGCTCAAAGGAGACAGGATGGTTTCTCTTTCACACGATAACCCACTAGCAAGCAGTGCAGGCCAGCCCCCATGTGGCCCTGCCCCCCCACCCCGCGGCGGTTCAGGATTCACGCCCCCCCGCCGTGTTGCTGGGCCATGGCATGTCCATCTCCCAGCCCGCAGGAAGAGGGTCAGAACTAGAGATTCAGCCAGGCAGACTGTCCTGAAGTTGGAGACTGCCTGTTGTTTCCTCTCCCATCTCCTGACCTGAACATAGTTCCACTGAGCTGCAAGAGAGGCCCTAACAGGGTGGCCGGGTGTTCAGCTCAAAATTGGTTGCAGTGGGTATGAAGGGCCACGAGAGCTGGGTGGGTGGCGGATGGGCCGAGAAGTCCAGCTTCTTCCTCTCTTTGCCTGCGCGTCTGAGGGTCGTGTTGCTGGAACTTACTCTGTGTTGCTGGTATGTTAACAACTACCCTTTCTGGTGTGCAAGTGTGCAAGCTGGAGTTACATTCTAGACTCCCTCAAGCTAAAGATGGCTTTGTATTCCTGTGTATCCTTCTTAGGGAGGTACTGAAAGCTTTACAGACGCTCATGTACGTACAATATTTTGTGGAATGAACCCGTGGCAGGCTTTTTTGTTTTTGTCTGTGTGGTTTCTGGGACAGCTTGATTGAGATACAATTCATATACCATGCAGCTCACCCATTTAAAGTGTACAATTCAGTGGCTTTAACGATATTCACAGGGTTGTGCAGCCACATCACCACGGTCCATTTTAGACTATTTTTATCACCTCAGAAAGAGAGCCTGTTCATTTTCACTACCCCCCTGCCAACCTCTCCTTCCCCCAACCCTAGGCCACCACTCACCTACTTCTCTCTGCATAGATCTGCCTCTTCTAGACATTTCATACATATGAAACTATATAGTATGCCGTCTTTTGTGACAGCTTTCTTTCACTTAGTTTAATGTTTTTAAGGTTCATCTATGTTTGTAGCACAAATCAATAGGTCATTCCTTTTTATGGCAGAATAATATTCAGTCACATGGATATGACACATTTTGTTTATCCATTGATCAGCTGATGAACATTATGGCTCTTCCCCACTTTTGGCTCTTCTGAATAATGTTACTGTGAACATTTGTGTTATAAGTTTTTGTGTGGATGGAACATTTTCAGTTCTCTTGGTTGTATACCTGGGAGTGGGATTACTGGGTCAGATGGTAACTCTATTTTTAACTTTTGAAGGAACTTCTAGCCTGTTTCCCAAAGTAGCCACACCATTTTAGATTCCCATCAGCAGGGTTTGAGGGTTCTGATGTCTGCACATCCTTGCGAACACTTGTTACTATCTGAGTTTTTGATGATAGCTCTTTCATTGGCGGGGTGATACTGATGTGGTATTCCCCCGTGGTTTTGATTTGCGTTTCCCTGATGACTAATGACGGTAAGCTTTCTTCTTCTAGGAATGGCAGGTTTTCTGCCCACTCTGCATATGTGCTCCTAGGTGTGTGATAACCACCCTCTTTTCCTTGAACATTCCTAGAAATCTGATATGCTTATATCAGTAGGAATGCCTGGGGGGTTATCAGAATGCAGGGGTGTGTGTGTGTGTGTGTGTGTGTGTGTGTGTGACATTCTTATAGACTCGCCTCTCATACTGAAATCTTAAAGATAGGTTCCCTTTTTAATTCTGTTTTACCAAGAACAGAGAAAACCTTATTAATGCTGACTTAAAAGCTTTATTTGGCAGATAATCCTGCAAAAAAAAAAAAAAGAGAGGGTATGACAAAGGGAAGCATAAATAATCCAGGGTTATTTGGCTGTTACTGTGTTTTCATAGTCCTTACGAGTTCATTCTTTTTGCATATTGGTTTCATTCTTGAAGAGTACACAGAAAAACTGTACCTTGAACATGATTTTCTCCCTGGCTTCCAGTATGTCCATAGTATTTGTACATGGGCAATACTGTAGCTCTGGGTGCTTAGCAAGTCCACGAGGCCCTTGGAGTTGTAGAGAGGCGTGAGAATTTGTCATTTCATCCTTCAGAGTTGACTCTTGAGATTACCTGTGCAGAACATGAAGGTGGTGGTGTGCTTTTTTTTTTTTTTTTTTTAAGATTTTATTTATTCATTTATTTGAGAGAAAGAGCAAGAGAGAGATTTAGGGGAAGAGCAGAAGGAGAAGGACAAGCAGACTCCCCAATGAGCACAGAGCTGGATGTGGGGCTCGAACCCACAACCCTGAGATCACAGCCCCAGCCAAAATCAAGAGTTGGATGCTCAACCCACTGAGCCACCCAGGCGCCCCAGTGATGTGCCTTTTCTTACAATGTGGTGGAAATCATCTTGACTAGAAAACAGAGGCCTGGGTGGAATGTGCAGAATGTCTTGTATATGGGAAATACTTATGAGTTTTCTTTAATCAGTGAATGAATAGAGCACTTCATTTCTGTAAATCTTGGTTTTATGAATCAGGAAACGTCAACACTTCGCTAATAGGGCTTCAGAAGTCCCTTGCAGCTTTAAAAATATTTGGTACAATGATTGTATTTCTAGCTTCCTAGGTTAAAAAAAACAAAATAAAAGCAAAATAGAAACAATTCTTTTCAAGGTGCCCAGTATCTGTCCCTGGGGGTCTGTGAGGGAGTTGAGCCCATTACCCATTGTTGGTCCCCAGCTCCTTTTGGTGGGCAGAGAGCTTCCTGTTCCTGTGAACCCTGGGACTGGAATGACTCAGTTATAGAAATTAAATCACTTTTTTTATAATGCAAATATAAAGTGGCCCTAAATGAATATTTGCCAAACCGAGAATGACTGGTGAGGTCATTTTTAATGGGAGATTATATTTCACCGTGGCTGATATCTGTCCGATTTATTGCTCTTAACTCCTGAAGCCAGGCCAGCTGATGGAAGTGCCGGCAGGAGCCTGGTCCCCAGTCTCCAGGCTGAGCGCAGAGATGGAGTCTGTTCCCGGCTGGCGCGGAGCAGCAGAACCGGTGACGTGCACACGTGGGAGCTCAGCAGGGGCCATCTGATAACGGGGGCTGCATGTTCCTATCAGGTGTTCCAAGAGAAACACTGCCTTGTCCTACACACAAAATGCGATCACTGGAGACCCTTTATCTTTTGAGAGGAAATATGTGTGGGGTGCCTTTGGGTGGAATCGAGCCCTTGATCCTGACAATGGGTATCTATGCTGCTCGTGAAGGAACTGGACCGGGAGACGGACCTCAGTTCCTTCCCTAAAACTTCCCGGGGTGGACATATGGTCATGGTGAGGTTTCTGAGACTTTTTTTTTTTAACCTACTGTTTCTTCTTTTTTCTTTCTTTCTTTTCTCTCCCTGTCCCTATAAAGTAACTATGAGGGAATCAGACGCCCTTCACCTATCAGATGCATGTTCAGTTCTAGATACAAAGTTAATGGTGCTGTTCTACAAGCATGTTCTACTGTGTTCTACACTTGAAAAGAAGTGCCATTTCTAACACTAGTCATCTTTGCTATAATTAATACACGGAGGGGCGCCTGGGTGGCTCAGATGGTTAAGTGTCTGCCTTTGGCTGGGGTCATGATCCCAGGGTCCTGGGATCGAGCCCCGCATCGGGCTCCCTGCTCAGCGGGGAGCCTGCTTCTCCCTCTCCCTCTGCCTGCTTCTTCCCCTGCTTGTACACACTCTCTGTCAAAAATAAATAAAATCTTTAAAAAAAATTAATACACGGAAAAGCGAGCCTTGACAAGGAAGCTCCCTTCTTGGTAGGGTCAGCTTTCACTCTGAAATAACTATCTTCTATGTGGGGCTCACTTATGAATGCCTCTCTGTCTGTCTCCATCCTTCCCTCCTTCCCCTCCACCTCCTCACGTTATCATCATCGCCCAGGGTCATGGACTCAGGCTTCTTACATGGAGTGCCACCTAGAAACACTGATACAATTGGAATTAAGGATGACACCGGACTACAGCCTCTTTTTTTTTTTTTTTTTTTTTTTAATTTCTAGATCTTGGGGCACCTGGGATGGCTCAGTTGGTTAAGCAACTGCCTTTGGCTCAGGTCATGATCCTGGAGTCCCAGGATTGAGTCCTGCATCATCAGGCTCTCTGTTCAGCAGGGAGTCTGCTTCTCCCTCTGACCCTCCCCCCTCTTGTGCTCTCTCTCCCTCTCTCTCATTCTCTCTCTCAAATAAATAAATAGAATCTTTAAAAATAAATAAATTTCTACATCTCTTTTGTTCAGCAGTAAGGAGTAGTTATCATTAACTTTAAATAATTAGTATAGGTGTTTCATGAGGCTACATAGTTAATAGTTGATGATGTTTTTAAAGGCACACAGGACGGCCTGTCTGCGTACGTGTGTTGAAGTGGTCAGCTAAAAGATAAAGGTATCTTTGTACGGTACCCAGCAGATCTTGTATTTGACTTAAAATACATCAGGACAGTTCACTTACAACACTTTCAGATCAGATCTCACAAAACAATAAGCCTGTCTTTTTATTTATTTTTTTATTATGTTAATCACCATACATCATTAGTTTTTGAGGTTATTTTTTATTTTTTTTAGTATTTTATTTTTTAGTTAAATTCAGTTAATTAACATATAGTATATTATTAATTTCAGAGGTAGAGTTCAGTGATGCATCAGGCTTATATAACACCCAGTGCTCATTACATCATGTGCCCTCCTTAATATCCATCACCCAGTTACCCCATCCCCCCTCACCCCTCCCCTCCAGCAACCCTCAGTTTTTTTCTAATGCTTAAGAGTCTCTTATGGTGGATGTGAGGGCGATCTGGCTGCGACATCTGTCACCCCATTGATCGCCAGGGTTGATTCGGCTGATCTGGCTGGCTAGACGGGTGTCCCCTTCCTCCCTCACCGCTCCATGTGTGCCCCACCCGAAGCTGCACGCTCGGTCGAAGAGGACGACCTTCCCCGATAGAGGAGGACCGTTCTTCGGTCAAGGGTATACGAGTAGCTGTGCTCCCCTGCTAGAACCTCCAGACAAGCTCTCAAGAGTCTCTTATGGTTTGTCTCCCTCTCTGATTTCGTCTTGTTTTATTTTTCCCTCTCTTCCCGTATACTCCTCTGTTTTGTTTCTTAAATTCCACATATGAGCGAGATCATATAATTGTCTTTCTCTGACTGACTTACTTCGTTTAGCATAATACCCTCTAGTTCTATCCACATCGTTGCAAATGGGAAGATTTCAGTTTTTGATGGCTGAGTAATATTCCATTGTGTATATAGATATAGACGTACCACATCTTCTTTATCCATTCTTCTGTTGATGGACATCTGAGCTCTTTCCACAGTTTGGCTATTGTGGACACCGCTGCTATAAACATTGGGGTGCACATACCCCTTCGGATCACTACATCTGTATCTTTGGGGTAAATACCCAGTAGTGCAATTGCTGGGTCGTAGGGTAGCTCTATTTTCAACTTTTTGAGGAACCTTCATACTGTTTTCCAGAGTAAGCCTGTCTTTTTAAATGCCAGTGAGGTATGAACACCGGTAACTCACATGGGGGTAGGCTGCGTCCCCTCCCTGCGTCAGAAATGCCTCTTCTTTCCCTGCCGCACGTTCCTGCCATTTTTCCTTGTGTTGGACGCAAATCCCTGCAGCTCTGTTCCAGAACTCAGCATTCTTGGTGCAGTGATTCTGAGTGAGGTACTTTCTTCTGTGGTACTTTCTCCCCTCTCCGCTTCTCTGGAACTTGGAGCTGTTACATTTGTTCGTTCATTTGTTGAAAAGAATACTCTGGAGCTGGCATATTGCAGGTGCTGTGCTGGGCGCCGGGCCCCAGCACGGAGGGGGCCGTCCTGCCTCGCAGGGGGTCTTGGCTAAATGTGTCTGACTCTGTTGTGTGAGGTCTCTCCTTCGCCCCGCTGCAGTACGCTCCGTGAGGACACAGACCATGTCTTGTTGCAAGGATCCAGCTTTGACATTTCAGTACCCGGCAGACAGCACATTCTTGGTGACCGTGGGCTGAGTTTGGAGGTGGATGCTGATGATTTTAAAGTTTCTCCTTTCCAAGCTGTAAGATGAGGTAACTGCCTTCCTTTTCAGAAGGGTGCAGTTAATACAAAACGTGATCATGTATGTTTCCCCCCTTAGAAAGGCAGGTAATAAATACCTCAGGGGAAGTTATCACTCACCTTCGTTTCCGGCTCCACCTATTTCTGTTCTCATCGTCTCTGAGCCCGTCTGTACCGCTGGCTTCTGCCCTCTCTGCCTGCCCTGCTCTCTCCTTCCTTCCTTAGAGGTGGGGGGGAAGCATGACTAAAAATCCTCGTGTGTCGGGGTGCTTGGGTGGCTCAGTTGGTTAAGCGTCTGCCTTCAGCTCAGATCATGATCCCAGGGTCCTGGGATCCAGCCCCACCTTGGGCACCCTGCTCAGTGGGGAGTCTGCTTCTCCCTCTGACCCTCCCCCCACCCACGTGCATGAGCGTGCTCTCTCTCTCTCTCTCAAATAAAATCTTAAAAAAAGAAAGGAAAGAAAATGCCACTGTCACTCTCAGCATGTCCCTCTGTCAATATGTGTGCATATACGGGGACGGACTGTCTCCACACGGAGAACTTGACTACACGCTTGGCAGGAACACCCGCTCTGTGTGTGTTCATGAGCTCTCTGTCACTTCTGGTCCTCCTGCACATGTGTTCTTCCTGAGTCATAAGCACCTCTGACCATAAGAAAAGAGTTTTCTTAGGTTAAAGCCAGTATTCTAGCCCCTGCTGCACTGTGTGGGTCCAGGTGACTGATAAAACAGCAGGATTTGCACACTGAGGCAATCTGCCCTCTGTAATACCTGGTTGACAATGCCATAGAATCAGTGCAGAGATGAAGTTTTTGGAGAGAGACATGGCGTGGCTGGTTTGGGAGGGTAAGGGACGAAACGGAGTCCCGAACAGCAGAAGTGCTGAGCGTCTTTGCTTATGTCAACACCTTTTTTCCCCCTTGCCTGTTCACCATTACAAAAACAAAAGACATTGGGAGAACGTCATGTCGGGTGAATGGCAGGGAGAAGCTTCTAGTAACATACTGTGGCAGAATCTGGTCTTCTTTTGAAGGGGCTTAATGTACAGTAAGCTAGGTCTCCCCTGAAAAGCAGGAACATTAACCTTTGTGGGCCTGAATTTTTGTTTTTTAACTAACCTTAATTTGGAGGCTCTTCTCTAGGTAGCAAAGTCTTCTGTGTGCACAGACTAATAAAGACATTATTTACTGAGTTTTCGTCATTGTGTTGGAAACAAAATGGGGAGCTGCCTTCTGAGATGTGCTGAAACTCCTCAGGAGGTGGGAGGTGCTGGAGGGTCGAGCTCAGTTTACTGGAGGTCAGGTTACTGGTGGTCAGATTCAGGGAGCAGCTCACTCCTCCCTGGGAAGCCTGGCACTTCCTGTGTCCCCCTTTCACAGATCCCTCCTACCCCAGAGCCTTAAGCCATTTCACTCCACTTCTGAGCCTCATTGTTTATTCAGACTCATCACTGTGTAACTAAGTGGAGAGAAAATTGGTCCTAAATTAATGGAATTGCAGAGAGAACCCTGTTGGATTAGCTGACAAGCTGCCAGGTGGAAGAGAAGGAAAAACCCGGGTCTAGCACAGGTCTCGTGCTCAGTCTAGTTCTCCCTGAGCTGAAGAGTTGGTCAGGGGAGGTGGAGCAGGGGGCCATGTGTGTTTATTCAGTCAGCCTGCACTGACTGAGTGCCTGGTGATGGGGCGGGCCCATGTAACCTCCCCACAGCGTCCTCATCCTAGAAGAGGAGATGGGCCATGTGGAGGAAAGAACGGGATTGCTCAAAGCCACAGGAGAGATTTGAGCAGGACGGCGGCACTAAATCCTAACTACATTCTGGTTTGGCCTGGGAAGAAATGGTTCGGCCTGTTTCTTGCAGAGGTGAATCTTGAACCGGGTCTTTAAAGAGGGGTGTTAACCAGGCAGACAAAGGGTAGGGGTAGGGGCCAAGGAATGCCTACAGGTATCCTCCAAAAAAAGTCATTTCAGCAGGTCTTTGCAAAAACAAGGATCCTCATTTTGAGACTCTCTTAGCATAGCAAATATAGGGGGGTCTGTGTCTGTTTTTGTAAGTAAAGTTTTATTGGAACACAGCCACACCTATTCTTTCCCCTATTAAATGGGGTTGCTTTCCTGCTACAACCAGGAGTGGCAAAGCTGGGCAGACACAGTGTGGCCTGCCAAGCCTCATATTTACTGTCTGTTCCTTCGCGTAAAAGGTTTGCCAACCCTTGGCATAACAGATTGTTATTCCTTGAAAGTCTTTATGAAAAGGACCCACGCTGTCAGCGACCAGGCTTTGATGGCAGGACTTCATGGACTTACTGGTTTATTTTACCAGCTGGTGATTTCTCTTCAGTCCACTCTACTGCACCTCCAACTCTGTAATCTCTAGTTTCCATAATTTCTGGCTCTGAATGTCTGGAACTATAATAGTGCTTAGAGTGTGCAGAGCAGGGGGGCATTTCTCCCTAAGCATACCCTTAAATGTCCTGTTACCCCAACCCTCAGCTGTTTCAGACTCTGCTTACTTTCTTGGAACCTGTGCTGCTTATTTGCTTGGTAAATGTTGCCAAGCAAAATCCGAAACAAAAATAGGATCAGCAGTCATTGAAAAGCATCTCTGTTCTTTGGGGAGGCATCTGTTAGTGGGTTCTGGAGCTCGCTGGCCCCCTTACAAGTGAGAGAGAAGGGGGTTGCTGTAGGGAGATCTACCACCTCGAGCCTGCATTCATTTCAAAACCACGGAGAATGCGTTTCCAGAAGATCTGTGCTTTTGAAATACTGTTTTCCTAGATACATTGAGTGTAAGTTGTGTGGAATTATATAGCAAATGCCAACTTTTTAAGCACCTACTACGGTCTGTAGTGAGAGTCCGCTGTTGGGAGTGCCAGACTAGACTTTTTACAGATATTAACTTATTGAGTAAGAGCTGGATGAAACAGAGATGCACTTATTTCAGTTTTACAAGGTGGAGAAACAGAGGCTCTGACACGCTAAGTATCTTCCATGTTAACTACTAAATGACACCGCCTGCAGTCCATGATAAGGAGGATATTGATTCTATGCTCTAGTTATGTGAGTAGCTGGTGGAATGTTGCTGAAAATGCTGAATCAAGAGGCAAAGCATCTCTCTGTTTCAGCCTGTCAAAAGAACTAATTTTCAAGGACAGGTACAGCTTTTGTTTTAGCCCCAGCAGCTACCAACCTCATTTAAATACCACTGTCAAATGATACTGTAGTTTGGGATCTAATTTCTCATTAGCACTTTGTATAGAAAACTGTTGGCAGTAAGTAATGGTGACATTTTCCAAGCATGTCTGGAAAATATTGTTGGTCCCCGAAGAGAAGCATGTAGGTTTAGAGTTGTCCCAGTTTCCAGCTGAAATGATGATTCCTAAACATCAGTCTGATCTTAACCTTCCCTTCTTAAAAGCATTCAGTGCTCTGCCATGCCCTTAGCTTAAAGATTAAAGTCTTTACTAGGGTGCTTGCCAGAGGCCTTTCTGGTGTGGGCCCTGCCCGAGCTCCTGTCTGACCACTCGGTACCTCCCACTTTGGCATTCCCCTTGGAGCGTGTCCCTGCATTTGGAGCCTCCCCAGTTCCTCAGACACCATCTCTAGCTGGCCCCTTCACCTGATGCACTCCTGCTTCTTAGCTGAGATGTCACTAGATCCAGGAAGCCTTCTTTGAGCCTGGAGACTGGTGTGCGTGCCCTGCCCTTGGTCTGCTCTAACATAATGTCTGTTACACTGCTGTTCAGTGGTTTACATATTTGTCTGTTGTCTACCACTAAACAGTAAGCTTTTTAGTTTCTTTTTAGTTTAGACTCTGTCATCAAAAGGAATCGGAATCCACTTGAGCTAACTAATAGAGGGGGAGTTGATCCGTGAGGAAATACCTGAAGCAATAAGGAGATCTCTGTAGAAATTTAAGGACCAGGTCCCTAAGGAGCTGTCCCTCGCAGATGTGTCTGGTGGCTTTCTCCTTCTCTGCACACCAGCTCTGTTTGCCTGTCTTTAGCCGGCTGCTCAGTTCAAGCACATGTCCTGAAGCTGCTCCTGACCTCAGTCCGTCTGTGTAGCTTAGCATGGCCCTGCCAGCCCTGCTGGTCCTTCCTCATCTCATGGCTCCATTGCCTGGTCTCCAGTTGTTTGGATTCTGTTGCCCAGGTGCAAATTTCCCAGCAAGCACTGTGACTGGTATAGCTCATCCTTTCAAGCGAGGCCACATGCCTCATTGGTCTCTGGCCATCCAGCAGGTGGGCTGTCCTTGGGTCAGGTCCTCGCTGCAGACCAGCTAGACCTGCGGCCCGCTGGAGGGGTTCCACGGGTCAGAGCATGGCTCCCAGTATAGACTTCCTTTTTCTGTTTCTTTCCCTGCCCCTTGCTTGCAAGGGTGTTAGGTTTGTGTTTCATGAACTTTATGGTATCCTTTGTTCTCTTTCATCTTTACAGATATCATTAATGGAGCTCAAGAAAAATGTGTATTGCCTCCTATGGATGGCTACCCCCACTGTGAGGGGAAAATCAAGGTAAGGCAGAAGTAATGTCTGTTCATTCCCATCATCTTCAGTCTGCACTGATACCCTCTTCCTTCCCTTCCTCTCTCTGGAACCCCCCAGTAACACAGATGGCAAGCAAGCCCTTTAAGGGAGTCATTTCAGGGGTGCCTCAATCCTACCAGTTTGGGGCTGTGGCCATGACAGCCCTTGTCTGCTTATGCCAACTCCATGGGGTTAGTCAACAATGTCTCTGACTGGTCAGACTGAAGGAGCCTGGACCACTTCGGGTGCCTCCTGTGTCTTTGAAGCTGCCTTCCCCTGGCGTTCCCAGCCTCCAGCGTATGACCCTTCAAGGGCCATTGACAAGGAGCTGCCATTATGTAGGGTCCAGCTTCCCTCTCCCCCAGTCCCCAGGGCCCTGCCATGAGGTCTCCAGATTGTGATTTAAATGTCACATTAGCATTTGCAGCTGAGTAACCAGAGACCCTTGAGACACTCTTTCACTCTGAACATTTTTTTAAAAAATCCTTTTCATATGGCCTGCTGGTATGCAAGAGACCACTCCACTGCTCAGCAGTTTTCAGAGAAAAAGTCTTGGTTCCGATGTTTGCTTAGGATGCTGAGACCAAACCCCAGAAGCATTTGCATGGTTCCTGTTTGGGACTCATGCGTGCCTTACACACCTTGCACGCCTGCATTCACGCTCTCTTGTTCCAGGCCCGGTACTGGAGCTTGTGAAACTGTAGCTCTCTGGGGAGAACTGTGATTCTCTTGGTTTTGATGCAGGGGTCCCCTTAGGCAGTTCTTCTTGATGAAAGTCCCCTGGCCACTGCCTGTCCTGGGCTTTACTGCCCTGTATGTCTTGCAGCCCTCCTGTACCCTGAGCACCTCTGCTTAAGGCCCAGCTCAAGCCAGTGTCTCCCTGTGGATCATCTAGGAACTGGGCATCGGTTGTCCTGACCTCAGCTCAGTGACTCTGAGCCCCAGTCTGAGCAACTCACTGCTCCTTGCCCCTCATACCCTTGCCTTCTCTGTCAGCGGATGTGCGGGGCCACCGGTAACGGGCTGCTTATCAATGTCCTTACCTGGCTCTTGTCATTTCAGTGGATGAAAGATATGTGGCGCTCGGATCCCTGCTACGCAGAATACGGAGTGGATGGGTCCACCTGCTCTTTTTTTATTTACCTCAGTGAGGTGAGTCACTTCTCTGGCTCTGGGGTGTGGAAAGGTGTGCTTAATCAGTTTTGCAGCTGAGCCTGGAATTCGAAAAGTTGAGAAACGTGCGCTGTTTTTACATGGTGGACCTGTGGCTCCCTTCTTCATTATTTTCCCCTGCTCCTAAATAGGATGATTTCTTTTTCCTTGAGGGGAAAAAACAAGCTGATGTAGCTGTTTATATTTTCTTCCCCCGATTAAAAAAAAAAAGTCTAGTAAGATACATGTAACATAAAATTTTCCATCTTGACCATTTAGTGGGAATTAAGTACCTTCATGTTGATATACAACCATCACCAGCATCCATCTCCTGAACAATTCATCTTGCAAACCTGAAACACTACCCGTTAAACAGTGACTCCCCATTCCCCCCTTCCTCCAGCCCCTGAACACAACCATTCTAATTTGTCTCACTGATTTTGACTACTCTCACTACTCCTATAATCTATACAGCATTTGCCTGTTTGTGACTGCCTTATTCCAGTTAACTTGATGTACTCAAGATTCATCCATGTTTATAGTGTATCAGAATTTCCTTCCCTTTCAAGACTGAGTAGTATTCCATTGTGTTATACCACCATTTGCTTATCCATTTATCCGTTGATGGATACTTGGGTTACTTCCACCTTGTAAATATTGTGAATAATGCTGCTGTGAACATGGGTGTGCACACAACTCTCTGAGACTCTGCTTTCAGTTCCTTTGGGTGTATATCCAGAAGTGGAATGGCTGAATCATATGGTAATTCTGTTCCTATTTTTTTTGAGGAACCACCAAACTTCTCCAAAGCGATGGCTCCATTTTACCTTCCTACCAGCAACACATGAGGGTTCTAAGATTCTCCGCATCCTAGTCAACACTTGTTGTTTTCTGTTTTGTCATAGTAGCTATGCTAACAGGTGTGCAATGGTATCTGATTGTGGTTTCGTTTGCATTTTCGTAATGATCAGTGATGTCGAGCATCTTTTTCATGTGCTTATTGGCTGAGTTAGCTATTTCTTACAAGCTGAGTTATTTACTTTTACCTTTTTTTTAAATCTTTTTAGCTGAGCCTTATTTTCGTTTCTACCCTTAAATTCAAATAGCAGCTTTTTTTTTAAGGGTTGCAGGACATTTTATGGGCCACATGGAATTTGCGTGTTGTGTGCTTCGATGATTTCAGTTTCACCTTGAGGAAAATGGAGGGGGTGGGGCAGAGTTAAGACTGTATGGGGCAAGAACAGGGGAAGAACTGAGTAGGGAATCAGAAGCCGGCTTCCCCTCCACCCTTGATGGACAAAGGCAGCACTAGGGCCTTGTGAAATGGGTGCTGGCTAATTTCAGAGGGTATATACTGGGGTGTGCTATTGCTCTTTGACCAGTAGCTAACACCAGCTCCCTGGTGCTACCACGCAGGAAAGAGAATGCCTCCATTTTGAGGCTAATGACGTACTTCTGCAGTAATTTTTCGCATGAGACTCCGGCACCTCTCCTCTGTGTCACAGGGGGACAGGGGACAACTTTTAGGGATGGAGGCTAAACCAGTACATGTGGCCTTGAATTCTGTGGGGTTTGTCCCTTTCCTTTACCTTTATGTCTCTTTCCCTTTTGAGAGCCACTCAGACTTTTTTTGTTTTATGTGGTTGCCCTATGGCCACCCCATGGCCATCGTGAAGAGGCCTCAGAGCTAATGATAGTTGAATTATCTCTTGGAAATTAAAAGCACGGTGAGTTGGTGTGTGATGCTCCTCATTAGCAGGCTGCTGGCAAATTAATTGTAGCATTTATTTGAGTGTGTTTTGGGCTGGGGTCGCCTGTGGCCCACCTTCTCATTTCCTTCTCCAGAGGAGTAAGGCCTGGGGCCCTGGGTGAACCTGCGTTCCAATGGGAAGTCAATTAGAAGCACCTTCCCTGCCCCGAGGAAAAGGTTCCTTCTTCAGTTTAATTTTCAAAAGTTTCCTTCCCCTTTCCATCTGATAGAATTTAGCCAGAGTCCAGCTGTGCTCCCTGATTGACGGACTGGGCTAACTTCACGCCTTCCTGAGACTCTTCATGTTGGGCATACTGCTGAGGTACAGCTAGAGAATTGCCTGCCACTCCAGCCTTCCCTCCGTTGCCCGAGCCAGAGCCAGGAAGGTGTGGGGGAACAGTCCAGATGGGAAGGGACTGCGATTATCTGTGACCTAGTTCCCTTCCTGTGAAGCTGCCGCCCGGCCCCACTCACAGTGGAGGAAGGATGTGGCTAAGATGAGAACAGGGAGCCTCTAGTGAGTGTGGGGCAGATGGGGCTGTGGAAAAGTGTGATGGATCACGTGCTCTTAACACTGGGGCAGGCGTGTCTCACTTCAGAACCCATAACTATTTTTCCTCTCTCCAAGGTGTGGAATGGTGCTTTCTTTGCCTTTTTCTCTCCCTCCTCATGCAGAGGATCGGGCTTTTCTTTCTGTTCAGCTGAATTCGGTTCAGTGATCACTTATCGAAAGTCTGTCATATACATTGGATGTCAACAATTGGTGAGAACTCCGTTTTTTGGCACTACGATGTGCACTCAGGATGAGCCTAATGGAAGAAGAAGAATGGATGCAGGTAGCGGAGCCAGAACAGGGTGGAGCGAGTTTCCCTACAGACAGAACTAGGAACTTCTTTTTAATTTAAATCTGAAAATAACCTCGAGACTCTGGCCTTTAAAAAAAAATGCATTTTGAGGTACCTGGGTGGCTCAGTCAGCTGAGCGGTTGCCTTTGGCTTAGGTCATGATCCCAGGGTTCTGGGATCAAGCCCCGCATCGGGCTCCCTGCTCAGCAGGGAGTCTGCTTCTCCCTCTTCCTCTGCTTCTCCCCCTGCTTGTGCTGTCTGAAATAAATAAATAAAATCTTTTCAAAAATTGCATTTTATTGTAGCATCTTAATAGGTACTCTGTGAGAGTTGGAGGAGACTCTCACCACTATGGCCTCTTGGACGAGAACTACTGCCTTAGAGCCTCATCCCCGAGGTCACACTGTTTTTGATGCTTTCTAAACACTATACTTCTGGACAAGTTACTTACCCTCTTTGTGCCTCATGTTCTTCCTTTATAAAATAATGTTTTTAACTTTGTTTTTTATCTTTTTTTATTTTTTAAAGATTTCATCTATTTATTTGACAGAGAGATAGAGCCAGAGAGCACAAGCAGAGGGAATGGAAGAGGGAGAGGGAGAGGGAGAAGCAGGCTCTGCACTGCTCTGCACTGTGGGGCTCAATCCCAGGCCCCTGGGATCATGACCTGAGCCGAAGGCAGATGCTTAACCATCTGAGCCACCCAGGCGCCCCAACTTTTTTAAAGGATTCGGCTGTGATGATTCCTGAGTGTCTATGGGAACGTGCGTAGAATAGAGCCAGGCAGATAGATGACACTCAATAAACCCAATTGAGGCCTTTATGGTTTTTGATGTTGTCATTATTTGCGGACCGTTAGGGGGCGTTTTTATGTGGGAATTTGGTTTTGTTTTACAATTAGAACCAATTTCTGGTTCTAACTCTAATTTAATTTTAGATCCTTTGATTTCTGGTGATGTAGAAATGCAGCTGTTACCCTTAACTTCTTTTTTCTGCATACGATGCTCGTGTTTGCATTGGAACTTGGAGCTGGCTGTCTGGAGCGGCAGTGTGCCCCTTGCCACCATGAATCTGAAATGACCAGAGGTGGTTCTTAAAGCCAATTAATTCTGTACTAGTATTTTTTTTTAATCCTGGATAGCATCCGTGTCTCTATAGTGCTGTTTTTGGTCTAGGTTTTTGTTTTGCTTTGTTTTCCCTCTTGCTTTTCCTTGAAACCTTTCTCCTTTTGTTACTTGGTTTAACTGCATATCCTACGCCAGGTTTCTCTTGCCACTGGGAAGACAATGAAGAGAGACCTCTTCATTTGATTGGTTTACTTGACCAACAGATGTACCAGTCACTTTTATTCTTCTCTAAATCTTCATCGAAGAGCCAGTTCTGGTTTCCATTTACGTTTAACCTCAGGACTTTGACAGAAACGAACAAACAAAAAAAGCCACAAAGTAACTATGGTCACCAGTTGAATCCAGGCACTGAGATTCAGCCCAGGCCTGGGGGATGGCCCTCAGCTTTCATTTTCCTTTCCTTCAGTTTTCAGTGTGCCAACTTCCACTGCATTACAGGGCTATGAACTTCTGCTTGTACCCTCACCAACTCGATAGTCTACATGTCTTTCTTGGTAAATCCCAGATAGAGCAGCCCGCAGTATTTCCCCTTACGTTATGCCCGAGGATGCTTGTGATGCATCTGATGCTGGACCCGGGACTGCATATGGTGTGAGTCCATGCATTGCCCTTGTTGGGTGGAAGACAGTAAGAGAAAAATGACACAGTATTGAGCCTCACTGTATGCCAGACGCCTCAAATACACCCAGTCTCATTTACCGCCGCCCCCCATACCCCCAACCCTGAGTAATAGCCAAATCAGAGCAGCTCAGAGAGGCTAAGTGCTTCATGCTTCTGCACTTTGCATTACTGTTGCCCCTTCATGTCAAAGAAAGACTGAACTCGGGTAAGTAAGTGATTTATTGCCTTTAACTCTGCATTCGGTTCTGTGCTCCAAACCTATTGTGTTTGAAATATGGCTCTAATTTAGCTAGTTTGCATTAATGAATCTTCATGGCCAGTTTTCGAATACTCAAAATTTTGATACCCTGCCCCCCAAAAAGAGAAACAGCACTGATTCTCCTGAGGATGTACCTCGTGAAAGCCAGGTGCTCAGCCTTTCCAGGTGGTGGGAGTGAATGAATGATTCATTAGGCAGCCTAGCATTTCCAGATCATCGGGCAGTTTATTTTCTGTATCTGTTTTTGCGAGCCATGTAACTACTCCTGTTACAGAGACAAGGCTCTATAAAGTAATTACTCCGTCATTGTTTCAGGTATATTAACTTAGCCCTCTGCAGAGCCTTTTACCGCTAACAGATTTTATGAAACTTAGAATGGATTTCTTTACCCCTGTTGCTATTACACTGGTAGATGGAGCTGAAACACCTGACACCCACCCATTTTTATCTCTTTACACAATTATTCTAGACTTACTAATTTGTGCTGTTCTTTTTAAACACTTCTGTTGCTGTTGCATGTATAGTTGCTCGAAAATAAGCAAATTGCCCAGCGATCGATGGCCGGGGCTTAGGATATATACAAGCTGTTGCTTCAGACGCCAATTTGGGCTGGGCGAACGAGTGTGCATGCTTACGTGCGTGTGTGTGAGACTCCCTCATGAAGGAACAAAGGAAGCAATTTCATGCCTTCCTCATCAATCTGTGTCTTATATTTCAGGAACAACAGGCATAAAGGTCTTTGCCTCTTTCTGTTTTCCCTTGGCAATATGTAAAACTAATATTGGCTGAGCATGCTATTAACCTTGAGTTTAAATTCAGCGTACTTAATCCCTTGATTAATGCCAAGATTAATGCCCAACAGCAAAGGTTGAAAGCTTAAATGTTTGTGAATGCGAGCATGAAATGAAATCCTAATAACCAGTACAATGATTTGGATTTATGGGCTGTGTTGGCTGCTAGAGATAACTTGGAAATGGTGTTGCATAGACTAATTTGTCAGAGTGGGCAGCAATGAAGAATTGACTGTTTCAGCTGCAAGAGAAAACCTGAATGAAAAAAAACATAACTAACATTTTGGGAAGGGTCAGGGAGTACTTTAAAAATATCCCTTGCCTGTTGCCTGAGAATACCGACACATGCCTTTGAAAGGTCTAGCCATTTGAGATGGGGAATTTCCTGTCTGTGAGATAATCATTTCTGGGTAGTAAAGGAGGTAGCAGAGATTGATGATCCGGTTCTTTTTGCTTTTTGAGGTCAGCCTTTCCTTGTACCTTTTTCATCCGTGTGTTTTCATTGCCTCATTACCTGAGTTCTAATGCATCCTTCGAAAATGGATTTTTTTTTTTTTTTTTTTTTAACGGTCCTGAGTCTGTCAGTCCGCTAACTGATCTGTCGGTTCTGTCCATTCAGACCTCCCCCTCCAAGTTTGTCTTCTTGGCAGCCCCTCCCGTTTGTAAGTTTCATGTACCGCATCACTGGTACTTACACTTCTTGCTCTGGCTGCCACCTGACAGGCATGAGCAGGGCACATGACAGGACGGGCCAAACCCCGCACCAGCACCTCTTGGCTCCTTGAAACGCACGTGGCAGACAGGGTTTCCGGGCAGCCGTCTCCAGCTTGTGTTTCACAAACTTTTAAGTACTGTCTCTTGTAATTATTATTGTACACCAATAAAATAACTGCAACATTTTTATGTTTTGAACTTTTTTAATGTGGAAAATTTCAGACATACGAAAAAGAAGAGTATAACAAACTCCCATGGACCCATGACTGAGATTCAACAATTGTCAATTCATGGCCAATATCTTTTCATTTACTCCCCCAGCGCATTGTCTTGAAGCAAATTCCAAAGGTCTTAGGATCCGTGAATGTTTCAGTATGTATCTTTAAGAAATCCTGTGACTACTCCCAGTGTAACTGATAATACGACCTCATATCTAAAATTAACGTTAATTCCTTAATATCATAAAATACCAGGTTAGTGTTTGCATTTTCTAGGCAGTCTTATAAATTAAAGTTTATTTATTTGAACTGTGTTTCAAGTAAGGACCATATACTGGAATTGTTGGTGT
This sequence comes from Leptonychotes weddellii, assembly GCF_054177405.1. Classification (NCBI taxonomy): domain Eukaryota; kingdom Metazoa; phylum Chordata; class Mammalia; order Carnivora; family Phocidae; genus Leptonychotes; species Leptonychotes weddellii. Next base: position 86,867,376 of record NC_138371.1, on the reverse strand, counting down.
CTCTTAAGTCTCTTCTTAATGTTAGGTTCCCATCCATCTCATTCTTCCCTTTATGTTTTGTTTTTGTTTTTTTGAAGAAACGGCTTCGTTTGCCTTAAATAGGTTGTTATACTCTGAATTCTGATGATTATATCCTCGTGTTATTGTTTATTTCCTGTAAATTGATAGTTAGATCTGTGACTTGATCAGCGTCAGGCTTAATATTTTCTTGCAAAACTTCTTCATGAATGGTATCGTCTGCTTCTGTCAGGAGGCACACAATGCCCAGTGTCTCTATTTTAATGATGATAACAGCTATGGATGATCCGCGCCTGGGTTCATTAATTCATTAGGAGTATCTTCTTAATATATCAGGAATACTTTTTTTTAAAATTTTATTTTTAAGTAATCTCTACACTCACTGTGGGACTCAAACTCACGACCCTGAGATCAGGAGTCACGCTCCACCGACTGAGCCAGCCAGGCGCCCCTTAGGAATACTTTTATGAAGAGAAGTGACTCTCCATCTGCATTTAGTTACCATGAGAAACAGCTCACATAGGAACCCTTGTTTCTCTGTTGGCTTCCTAGCATCTTTGACTGGTGACCAGTGCTTTGTTTGTTTGTTTGTATGCCTCTTGGTTTTTATCATTATGAAGTCATCAGTTGAAACCTATTTGTTATGTTCTACCTACTCCAGTTGTTTTCTTACCGGCTCTCCAACTGCCCTTTTTCTGACTGGTGGGAGCCGATTAATATTGTTTTCTGGATCCTTTTGACATGACCCTGATAGTTTCAAATGGTTTTTACCTGTCTGGTATGACAAAATCTTCCTGGTTCCTCTGACACAATTTCTACCCTAGACCAGGAATTGGCCATTTGTCTCAGGACCACCGGTTCCTCTCAGTGGGAGACCACAGCCTAGGTGCCAGAAGCCTCCATCATTCTTGGGTTTTGCTGAGTGCTGGGGGATGTAACAATTAACAGAAAGATGAGCTTTCCTCCTTAAGGTTTTGTTTTGCAGGGAGAGACAGACAAAACCAAAAATAAAATGTGTATCTTTTAGATTGTGATAAGTACCATGGAGAAAAGTAAAACAGGAGAGGGTACTAAGAAGTGCTTATGACAAATGATGGTATCAGTTTTAGATAGAGTGGTCGGGAAATGCCCTACTGAGAAGATGAGAGGATGATATTAGAGCACCAGTTTGAAGAGAGTGAGAGAGTAAGAAGTGCAGATGTCTGGCAGAGGTGTTCAGTCGGCAGTGGCAGCAATAAGTGCAAAGGTCCTGGGGTGACCATGAGCATCCAACAATAAAAACAAGTGCAAGGAAACTAATCTCCAGGGAGATTTTGTCTGTTTTGTTCACAGGGATAATGGTGCCTGGCATACATATTTATTGAATGAAATATCCTATTTAGAGCATTTTCAAAAAATAGGCGATTGATTTTTGTTTGGAGTAACTTCTCCCAGCTATCACCTTTCTAAACTTGAGAAAAATGTGAAATTTCTAACTTTAAAATCTGCTAAAACATTAAGTTTGAGGCATGATGAAGCAGGTGTATTTCAAGCACTTTTTCACAATTTAATATAATGCTCTTTCATATTAGGTCTATAAGGCATGCAGGGACTAAGAGAATGGAATGAGCCAATTATATTAGAAGGCACAGCTTTCTTGGCCATCTTTTATTCTCATTGTCACTTGAGCATTATTTGCCTGCTTCTGTGCTTCAGGCAAAATTGCATAATAACACAGAAGAGGTACTCTGTCCCCTGTGTCTAGAATGTGACTACCTCTCTAAATCAGGTGCCTTTGGCTATCAAAGTGTAGATGCGGCCCCAAGGGGCCTGTGTTGCCACTGTGCCATGCACAGCAGGACGTGCGCCCGGGGAGGGGTGGTTATGGGAAGCATCGCTGTGCATCCCTGTGTGGTTGGCTGCAGAGGAATTCGTTTCCTGCCTCTCCTGTGAGGAGGAAGAGGCTTCCCCTGCGGTGATCTGGGATGGATTTTTGAGACTCTGTGACATCCTGCCATCAGCACCCAACTGGTTTTGGGCATGTGGAATACTTACTGTAGCTTTTGTTGAAGTTCTGCCCCTTCCCTAGCCCCCAGAGAATGGTGTTGGATTGCCCCAGCCCTTGGCGCTCTCTCGCACATGTTTGGTCCGGAACTCTCTGGTCATGGTATTCCTGCCTGCCTTGGTAGGGAGCAGTCGTACAGTATTAGAGAATACACAGGAGGCTCCATGGCCTGTCTGGATACAGCTACGTGTGTGTGGCCTAGAGCTTTCCGCCCCGTTCCTCTTCAGTGAGATGAAGGGAGAGCCTGCCTCACCTGCCCCAGTGTGTTTCCAGAAGGTTCTCATGAAATGACGACAGCGGGTAAGTGCCACCTACGTGGAAAAGAGGATCATTATGAATATCTTTAGTGCTCAAGTCACGTCCTTGAACTATTCATTCACCACTCCAATAATGATCGAGACCCTACTGTGTGCCTGGCACTGTTCTCAGAGCCCTGAGCAGGCAAATCGAAGTTTCTGTTCTGAAGGAATGTCATTCGCACGGGGCACAAAATCATTTCCACAAGTGCTGAGTGTTCCAAAGGGGAAAAAAAAAAAGGTAGAGTCAAGGATACAGAGCGGCCAGGTAAGTAGGTCAGGGAAGGCTTCTCTGAGGAAAAGTCAGGGCATAGTGTGGAAGTCACAGAGTCACACATGGAACTCTCTGGAAGGAAGACTGTTTCAGGGAGAAAGAATAACAAATGCAGAAGCCCTGAGATATAGGGTTCCCAGGTAAAATACAGGGTACCCATTGATATTTGAATTTCTGATAAACAATAATTTTTTAAACTATAGGTAGGTGACAAATGCTACATGGAACATACTAATACTAAAAAAAAAAAAAATCATCATTTATCTGAAATTCTAATTTAACTTGGTGTCCTTTTTTTCATACCCTCCTGCCCCGCACCATACAAACACACATTGGGCCGCCCTTGTGAGGTAAGAATGTTCTGTTTGGACTTGGAAGGAAGGTCTCATATGAAGGGCAGGGTGAATGAGGCAGCCAGGGTTCAGGTCCCATTCTGCAGGATCTTGGTATAAATTCCAGGCTTTATTCTAAGCACAAGGAGAAAGCCTCTGAAGGGTTTGCGTTAGTGTAGGATATGATCCACTTTCGGCTTGAAAACAATCCTTGCTGCACAGAACAGACGTTGGGGGGCAGGCGTTGCCCACGGGGAGCTCTTACTGCTTTCATTGCCCTTACAGCACGGCCACAAAGTAGGAGCAGAGCAAACTTGTTCTGAAGGGTTTCCTATAGAAGCTTTAGGCAGTTACACTCTAACACTGAAGAGTGGACTGTGCTGGCGGGACTGAGGGACACAAAGGTCTGGGCTCCGTGCGCATCACGTGGTGATTAAGCGCCGGGACTCGGGGACGGCACAGATGGCACGTCAGTCCTCAACTGTGGGTCCTCCCTGGGCCGTGTCCTCATCCGGCATGATAAGTGGCCTTTCCCAGGGGATTATTTGAGGACCAAGTGAGGCTATGTGTGTCAAGTGCTTATCCTAGTGCCTGGCTCCTAGTACAGTGTAGCTTTTATTTTTATATTTAGTCTCCCTCGCCCTGCCCACCATACACACCATACACAACTGTTTCCTAACCATTTGGCCCAGATATTAATCAGCTCAGGTGTTTGGTGCAGAGGACCAGTCTAGAGAGCTGAACCACGTAGTGACGTGTAGACATCTTTTACCATTTGCATTGGCTTTTTGAGCCTTAGAAAGGGAAGTGGGTGGGGCATGGAGCAGAGTAGAGAAAGCTCTTTTCTTTTTTAAGCATATACCTTCACGAGTAACTTCATTTGATATGTCATCAGTATGACGAATACATGTATGTAGGTAGTGTGTCTATCTATCTTCATATGACTAGTCAGTGTATTAAATGAATAGATACATAGTCAGCTATATCCTTTTGATATATAACCAGCTAGCCTGGATAGGATGATGTAGAATTATCTTTTTCAGATCTTATAGTGTAATAGGGTTATTAAGAGGTCAGCTGAAGGGTACCTGGATGGCTCAGTTGGTTAAGCGTCTGCCTTCGGCCCAGGTCATGATCTCAGGGTCCTGGGAACGAGCTCCGCCTCTGGCTCCCTGCTCACTGGGGAGTCTGCTTCTCCCTCTCCCTCTGCCACTCCCCCTGCTGGTACTCTCTCTCACTCTCTCTCTCAAATAAATAAATAAAATCTTAAAAAAAAAAAAAAAAAAGTCAGCTGAGCCGTCACCTTCATTTGGTAAGTGAGAAAGCTTGAAAGCTAAATGCTTTAAGTTTATATGTCTAGTCATTGGTAGAGCTGGGCACAGAGTCCATTTTGGCCAATTCCAGATTCGGCGCTCTTTTCCCACTCAGCAGTCGTCTATCCTCCACTAAGCTTGGTCTTTAAGGGAGGCTCTAACGTGTTCTGGTCAGGGGAGCGATAGACCCCAGTTGTCACCCAGTCTTGGAGCTCATTGGTGAGCTTGCCTTGGCAAGTTCCCATCTCCTTGGAGCCTTGACTTCCCCACACGTAACCTGGTGATGGTACCCATGTCACCTGGCTCTTTAGGGATGGGATTAAATGATGTAATGCATGCAAGCTTATTTTTTTCCCAGAGATTCTGACTTATGTAAACCCTCAGTAAGTGACTGTATGCTTATGTAAGGTAACTCCTTTAGAAATTATTCCGTTAATAAACGTTCATTGTAAAAACTCATAATGAGCAGATTAGCATAAAGAAGAAAATGAAAAGCACCTGTAACACCCTCATCCAGAGATAAGCTCACCTTTTTTACACATTTTTCTCATTTAGTTTTGATTGCACTTACTATCTGAAAAATACAACATGAAATTCTACACGGCAGTGATCCATGAGAGCCAACACTTCACATTAATCACGAGAGAGGCCATAGCAGTGCCTGTTCATTATTCTTTCCAAAGAGTCAGATGTTACTACAAAGTTATACCAGTTGTACGTAAATTCATGCATATATATGTTAAATCTCCTACTAGTTTTTGCTGTAATTTTATTGCTTCTTTGCCCTCTTTAAATTCTAACTTGAGCTATATATGTATCTACTAGTGGTTTCTTTTTTCTTAAATATAACGAATTGTCCATTCTACAGGCCTTGCAAGTAAGTGTGACCCACATGAGTTGTTTAGGGACTTTGTTTTGACTCACATTGGTCATAATTAAGCTGCTAAGCCTTCTCAGATCAAAGAAGTTTAAATCATTGGGAGGAGGCTTGTCAAAAATCAAATTGGTTTATTTTGTATCTCCTTATTCCAGAAAGGTGAATTATAGGTCTCTCTCTGTGGAATATGTGTTAATGTTCCAAAGTTCTAGACTGGCTGGTCTTTTTCTGTTTTTCCTGCCTCTTCAGTTTGTGGCCTGAGAATCGTGCGCTAAAAAGATGGGTTCTGGGAAAGGAGTTTTGCCTTCAAATCGAAGGTTATTTGAGTCATGGTTTGGCTCCTCTATTGATTGTTATGTGCGTGTGCCAAGAACGCAGGTGGTTTTTGGTGCTTAAGAGGTACTATGGTGATTTGTGGACTATTTGAAGGCTATCCATTTCCTTTCCTGGCAGAGGTCTTGAGGCAGGGCTCCCCAGCTCCCAGGAGCCGGGCAGGGGTGGGAGTGGACAGTGGGAGGGTCCAGCCACATCCATGTCCCTGCACCCGGAGCAAATACAAAATCCTGTCCCAGGGAGAGCACCAAGGGTCACAGTTGGAAAAGTGTGGCCAAAGGCGTGGGTATAGGAAGGCACCAGGCTGACAGAGGCCATGAGGGTTCTAAGAAGCAGAGAAGAGATGGTAAGAATAATTTGAACTAGAAGAGCTTCCAGAGCAGGAAGGCAGTGGGCTCATTCTAGGGTCCAGCTTTCTTGGGAGGATGCTGTGCTGGGGGGTTGGACTCATTAAATGGCCCTGGGTAAATCAGGCAGAAAACAAAATTAGGGATTAGGAAGTTGAGTTATTAGCCTTGAGCAAGACTTTCCCTGAGTGTTATTAATGACGCTCTTATTTAGGAAAATGTTGCTCATTTGAGGGCTGTTTGTTTCAGTACTTGGAGTTACTGCCAGTGCTGGCTTTCTTCCAATCTTGGTAATCCTCTGAGGTTTCAAGAAAAAAGTGGTTTGGGTCCCCCCCCCCACCCCCCGCTTCCCATGGAGAAATTGGTTTATGTATAATTTAATTATTTTGTTAGCCAGTCATCCTGACTGTGTACAAAACCAGCAACCTTAAAAACCCACCATCTTCATTTGGTGTCAAAGATGTTCATAATTGGTTTTTCCTCCATTACGAGTGAATATATAACAGGAAGATTTTTTTTTTTTTTTGAAGATTTTGTTTATTTATTTGAGAGAGAGAATGAGATAGAGAGAGCATGAGAAGGGGGAGGGTCAGAGGGAGAAGCAGACTCCCTGCTGAGCAGAGAGCCCGATGCGGAACTCGATCCCGGGACTCCAGGATCATGACCTGAGCTGAAGGCAGTGGCTTAACCAACTGAGCCACCCAGGTGCCCAAGATTTTTTTTTTTTTTTAATTTATTTATTCATTTGACACAGAGACAGCTAGAGAGCGAACACAAGCAGGGGGAGCGGGAGAGGGAAAAGCAGGCTCCCGGCCGAGCAGGGAGCCCGACGCGGGGCTCGACCCCAGGAGCCCAGGATCATGACCTGAGCCGAAGCAGATGCCCAGCGACTGAGCCACCCTAGCAGGAAGATTTCTCGCTAAAAAGCTAAAATGCACTGACTCCGTTTTCTGTACTTTCAGCAATGCCCTTGAAACCTTGCGAAGTATTATCCAGTGATTTAGAGTAACAAGAACTGAGATAAATGATCACTTTCAAAGAGGAATTAAAGTCCTGAGTATTCTGTAGGGAAGTCCTATTTTAGAAGATCCCCTCGGACAGTATTTTCATCTGAGTGAATTTTGAGAGGTTCTTTTGAGGGTGGAAGAGCAAGGAGGGAATGTACTTTTCTTTGTCAGTATCTCGTCTCGCTCATGTCTCTCCATTTGGTTGACTTTCTTTATGCACAGTCTTGTTTCATCTTTCCCTATTAGGCTATTTGTGGGAAATTCTTTATCCTGACGTGTGGCCGTGAACATGTCGTTACTTAATTTAGTGTGAGGCTGACTTTAGATCTGTACCCTGCTCGCTCCTCCTCATCCGTTTTGTGTGGGGTTGAAGGTCTCACGGTGGAAAATGCTAAGCTGCAGTCCATGGGAAGCCTTCATGTTATAAATATGCCTCATAGCAATATTTTATTTAGTCCATTTGCAAGAATTTAATTTGAAGTAAATAATTCACACTGGCCAAAGATTCCAAGGTACAGATGTTTGCACTGCTGCTGGGACCAGCTGAGGCTTCACCTGCTTATAGGCTGCTTTTCTGCTGGTTTTCCCTCATTTCTCACATGTGTGGAGCCCCAGATATTGCTTCTCATGGTGATATTGCTGCAAGGTCTCCATAATTAGACATGGGCATCCAAGGCAAGTCAGTATTTTCTTTTTTTTATGAGTAGAAACCATTTCAGCTTTCCTCCTGGGGAGTCCTTTTGAGTCTCTGAAGTCATTCACAAATACGGTAAAGTCTAATTTTGCTCCACAAGAAAAAAAAAAAAAGAGAGAATATTGCTCTTTTCCTATCCAGGGATTCCACCCTCCCCCAAGCTTTGCTGCCCTCCGCTTATTGCTTTCCCATCAGTTGCAGTAGCAGATGGCTTTATGCAAATCACGCAGTTATTTTGGTCATAGTCAAAATCACCTGGCATTAAGAGCAATTTCTAGATGAGGGAAACTGCTGTGTGTGTTTGAAAATGCACCCAGAGCTGGAGGGCACACCATCTCGACGGAATCTGTGTTCCTGGCAGAGAAGGCTGCGGCCTTCCAAGGATGCCCCCCCAACTTGCTCCGTGTATTTCTGTAGGTCCACCTAGCCGGTGAAAGATCGCAGAAAAAGATATTTTCGATGACTGTTTATTAGCCATCTTTAATAATCTCATCACGTACGTGTACACAGGGGATATGCTACCTTGGTTGGCATCATATGGCCAGTTTTAACAAAGAGGCCAGCAATATTCGTCACTGCAGTTTTCATCTTTCTTTTACTAAAAATTATAATTTTTTTTTTTGCCTAATTTTCTTCGGTAGCCTCTTTGAAGTAATTCCTGTAAAATTGGGCACTTTTCCTCTTCCCCTCAACTCTCTAAACTTCTTTGCATTGACAAAACAATCCATCTTCTAGAGTGGCTCTTGCAAGATTGCTGAGGGTTTTTTTTTTTTTTCCTTCTTCCTTTTATCTCTTTCTCCAAGTTTTTACCATCTTCTTCCTTGAAATGACATAGTGTGAAGTGAACAGCCAGAAAATGAGGGAAAGCCTTCATCAATTAGCCTTAAACAATCAGCTGCTTTCCTAATTCTGAGATAAATGATGGGGCTCTGTGGCTCAAATGTCACACGGTTTCCTTTCCAGACATGCCTCAACAGATAACGGATCATGCCTGTCCTTCCCCTCTCATTCCCCTGCAATCTCCGTCTTTTACCTTGCTGCTCTGAGACGCCCCCACCCCTCTCCGTCTGATATAGACGCATGAGGCTTACCGGATGAAGGAGTCAGTCACTGTGAAGTACTTTGAAGGACAGATAGAAAGTGTAATTGTGGGCTCCTTGATTCCTTTGCTGCTGCTGTTCCGTGTGAGAGGTCCCCTGCGTCTGTGCTGCTCGCTGAAAGCATGAAAGTCTAATAGTAGTAACAACCCCCTTAAATGTAGTGCTCATTGTGTGTCAGGAATGGTGTGCTTGGTGCTTAGTGTGAGCATTACGTGGTGTACAAACGAACCAGCAGACTTAGTGTCTCTCATGTATTTTTCAGGTTGAAAATTGGTGTCCTCATTTACCTTGGAGAGCAAAAAATCCCTATGAAGAAGCCGATCATAATTCATTGGTGAGTGATTTTTGGAAACTAGGCTTGTGATTTGGTTCTCATGCCGAGGGATACCTGCGGAGTCGGCTAGACATGCCCGCTGTAACCTGAAATCATGGTAAACTGAAGAACTTCTTTCCGCAGCCCTGTGGAAATGTGGGTGATCGAATCAGTTAACCAGTAGTGTCTGTTTCTCGAGCGATTCTCTGGGGGGTCCTGAGTGATAGGCTCCTGAGAGGAATGAGACCTGGTGCCAGATGCGGGGCGCTCAGCGATCTCATAAGGGTGACAGGTGAAAATCATGACCACACCCAAGTAAAAGCTGAACTACAGGCCGATGGAAGTGAGTGAGAAAGCAGTCATCTCAGCCTGCATGGGTTAGGAGAGGTTGCAAAGAGATGATGACATTGGAGCTGAATTTCAAAGGATGAGTGAGTTCACAGTAGATGAAGGAGAGGAAAGTGTGTCTGATGTGTGGGGGGGAAAGGTGCTCACACCAGAGTTTGGTGTTTTCAGGGAGTAGAGCGCAGTTCAGTGGACAAGGCCATAGGGTGTTGGATGAGCTTTGGTGGAAGATGAGATGGGAAAGATCAGTAGGGACCATGAAAGGTTTTCTGTGCCATATTAAAAGCTTATGTCTTTATTCTTTAGACCAAGGGTCAGCAGACTTTTTCTGTAAAAGGCCAGATAGTGAATATTTTTATCTTTCCAGGCTGTAAGGTCTCTGTTGGAACTGCTCAGTTCTGACCTTGAGTGCAAAGGGCAGCCATAGACAGGATGTAAATGAGCAGGTGTGGCCATGTTCCCGCGGAACTTTCTATACCAAAACTGGCAGCGTGATCTGGCCTCCCCGCCACAATGTGCTGACCCATGCAGTAGGCCATGGGAATCTTGGGAGAAGGTTGGGTCAAGAAGGGATCAGGTGAGTGTTGAGAACAAAGCGCATGACTGCTGAGGGATGGAGTTAGCATGTTTTAGATGTTACGAGAAATAAATAGGAGTGCTACTATTTTTCTGTTATTCCGATCACTGGTTGTACCCAGCTACATTAGAAAAATGTTCTTCCTGGCTTTTAAATTATTCTGGCCTGAGTCTTAAATTTTATTCAGCTATGGTAGGAAAATGGTATTGCTGGCTTTTAAATTCCTTAAAAAATAATGAACTTTTGTTTGTTTGAGATTGGGACAAAACTAGAAGATGAGCATTTATTTCCCTGCTTAACTTTGTGGGCAGACTAAAGCTTTCTGGCAACCTACACAATGCCAAGCAGCCTGTTAAGAATTGACTTTACTTTTTCCAGGAGTCTGCTGCCTTGCAGTAGATCCAAGTGGCAATAAATTCGGGTGCAGAGAATTTCAAGGTACATCGAGCATACTCATTGTAAAAAAAAAAAAAATGCATTTAAATGTAACTCGGGGCTTTGCAATGACTGTGCTGGGCCTTTCTCAATTTCTCATTTTTTAATGATGTCCCATACAGCAGATCAGCAGTCAGGGGCCTTTACTTTAATTTGTAATCCTGGGGCCTTGAAGTAAAGCTGTGCAGCAGACAAGCCTCACTTTGGAAGCCCTGCATTTAATTGACTAGCTCTTTCAAGTTTTCAAATGTCACATCATGACAGCCATTATGCCTTCTGACTTTTTATCTTCTGTTCATTTTTATTAAATTTCTGTTTCTAGGCGGAGATTCGTACAGATTTTAATATTCTCTACAGCATGATGAAAAAGCATGAAGAATTCCGGTGGATGAGACTCCGGATCCGGCGAATGGCTGATGCGTGGATCCAGGCAATCAAGTCCCTGGCAGAAAAGCAGAATCTTGAAAAGAGAAAGCGGAAGAAAGTGAGTCTCTGATGAATTCAGTTCAGTTAGATGCCAGTTTTCTTTTAAAATTCAATTTTGCTTGGAAACAAGACTAAGAGAAATGTCATGTCTCAAATGATATTCCCTCAGGGTGAATCTGCTCAGTCTCTTGTACAGCCTTTTTTGGGCTTTCCTTTCCCCAATTACAGTAATCCTGCTTAGCAGGGACCAGCACACATGTTTCTTGGGTGAAGCCAAGCCCAGTATCTGCCTGTGAGATTTTCCTTTGAACTATCCTGACTGTCCCCGTGGCATCAGGAAACTTAACCCTCTTGGCTTTACCCAGATACAACCTTGGAGAACTTGTTGTTACATCATCTTGGCAGTCTCCTGGTTGTGGTATTTGTCAGTTCTGGGCTTTGGGCAACTGGTGCGTTCCATTGCTGCTATGTTGAGTTGGTGCTTCTGCTTCTGTTCTTGAGGGAGAGATACTATCAATTAAACTGGGGCCAATTTGTCTGAAGTTCATGAGGATTTGCTTAGAAAACCTCCGGGAATAACCCTGAGCATGAAAGATTTTATAGCCTATAGTTATAGGTTAAATGGCCTTGGCTTTAGAGTAACTGTCCGGATGACAACAGAGCAAATTAAGCGATCTCTACTACCCGCATCTAAAAATTAATTAAAAATGACTTTGGTGTTCCTAATTTGACTAATTTGATATCCTCAAAAAAAGGAAATAGGGATGATGAACTTGCAAAACCCCAAGTGACAGTTTAGTGGTTCCATTCTGCTAAATCCCTTGAATTTATGAGACAGTAGGTCCAAATGTTCAGGCCCCAGATAGTCCTCTGTAGAAGAGAATTAGGTCAAAAATCCAGGTGGGCTGTAAGAAGAACTAGAGTATTTTTACATAATCCTATGCAATAATCTCTAGGATATATTGACCTATATATAGGTCAATAAATAGTAGATGGAGAACAGTGAACATTATTTTTAAAAGGAAGAGATAATTTTATATATCTATATACCTACATGTATGCATAAAGATATGTGCATGTACACACACATGATGTATATATAATATACATTTATGCTTGATCATATTTTTAAAAATGGATAAACCATGAAATTAAAGGAGATGGATAGTGGAGCTGGTTGCATAACATTGTGGATGCACTTAATGCCACTGTACACTTAAAAATGGTTAAAATATTAAATTTTATATTAACATCTATTGTACCACAATAAAAAGAGTCAAATATGGGGAAGGAGGGAGGCAACAGGATTAGAAACTAGACTTAACTAAATATATCTTTCTCTGTAGATTTGATACTAGAATCACTTGACATAGTATAAAACAAAATTGAATTATGGAAAAAAAACAGTATCTAAAAATTACAAAGAAAATAAGACCTGAGCTGACTACGTACCCATTTTTACAGCAAACACACAAAGAAGGACTGTTCTTAGTGACTAGAACACAGCCAGTTGAGCATTTCTGATGGTATATCACAAAGGACAAAAAAACTGCAATATACCTTAAGAGAAGTTTTACTGAGTTTTACTAAGTTTACATGTAGTAGGTGGTGGTGTAGATATTCTCATTCTGAATCCCTTCTGCATATTGGAATAAAGCTTAAGGACTTAATGTTAGTATCCTGGAGAAGTGGGATTTTCCATGTGGGAGAGAGGAAATAACATATGTAAGATGGATAATGTTATGCAAAGCTACTGTAATCCTGAGTTTGAATGGGAAGTACCAGTGTGAATTTATGATTGGTTTTATCCTGGAGGAGAAATAAATTTCCAGCTTCGTCCACTGAAAAAGGCTACAGACAATGATTAACTAGAGTCCCCTTACGCACCAGAACTTGATCTTTAGATGCCATTTCCACTAAATGGTATAAGAGGTTCTTGGAAAAATCGTTGGTTAAGGTCTGACACAGAAGTTGTACATGATGAGCCGGGAACATCTGTCATACCGGGGAGCAAAGAAACTCTCAAAGACTACTAGAATTGTGTCAGAAGAACTTAGAAGCCAACTTGAATGTCCTCCCATTGGCAAGATGGGACAATTTGATAATCCCTAAGGATAATAACTACAGCTTATTGAAACGCATCTAATATACTTCTATCCATGATTTTATAATGATACCTTTAAAAAGCCTCATTGATGGTCATTAGAGTATGCTAACAAACAAATCTGTTATTTTGAAAACTGATAAAGGATAAGAGTGAAATATTTCCCGGGCTTTTTCTATGTAAACCATACTTCAGCAGAGCCAAATAGTTGATTGGGGGGGGGGGGGTAGTTTCTCTTTATAGAAGCATTCCAGCTAATAAAGGCAGAAGGAATAATAAAGTATCACCATTTTGCAACCCCTAATGGATGAGTGCATCTAGTTAGTGATCATCAGTAGCTGCTAACATCACCAGAGAGCCCAGACGTTCCCACTAGTGGAAGCACACAGTACCACCTATGAAGTAGTGTTGCCAAAAACATCAAATATGAATTGAATCATGCCCGCGGATCTGATTACTAATTTACTATAAATACAAGGGGTGGAAGAATCTGTTATATAATCAGCAAAACCCTAAGTGTGAGAGACTCTACTGGAAATACAACCTAGTCTCTTTGACAGATTTAAAACTCTCCCCACCCCCAAAGGATGGAGTTAAAGAAGCCTGAGAAATAAATGAAACAATTATAGTTTATGCAATTTATTTGACTTCTGACTTGAACAACTGTGCTTGAAAAAAGGAACAGTTGAGGAAGTGTAAAAGATAACGATATTGAATGATATTAAGGAATTAATAGCTATTTTAGGGGTGATAGTGATGTTATGGTTATGTTTTTTAACTGAAGGTTTGTTTCTTTTAGAGATACAAACTGAAGTATTTGCAGTTGAAAGGATATGATCTCTAGGATTTGCTTCAACAAAAGCTAGAGGGGTTGGGAGAAAATGAGGGGTGTACATTAAGATCCTGAGTTAATAATTGTGAAATTTATATGATGAGTACATTGGAATTGACTGCATTATTGTGTCTGATTTTGGCTATGTTTGGAATTTTTTACGTTAAAACCTTAAAAATATTCCAGCTGTGGGGGAAAAAAAACCCAATATTGTTAAATGATAATTTTATTGCCCTGGCTTATTCTCCTTTAATTCTGATTTCCCAAATGTTATCCTGCTTTTTAGAAACAGACTGTCCGTATGTCATTTTCATAGCCATAAAAGGGGCAGTAGTGACTTTATTTCCTTCCATTTCTTTGTACCTTTTAGAAAAATCTTACGCCATGTTGAGGTTTCATTAGAACGTAAACATCACTTTAGAATTGGTTGATTGCTTTTGGTGTGTTACTATGGAGTTTGTACTTGGTTCAGTGGGAATCAATATATGCCTCTCCTTTGTTTTGTTTTTTTTTTTTTTTCAGGTCCTCGTTCACCTGGGACTCCTGACTAAGGAATCTGGATTTAAGATAGCAGAGACAGCTTTCAGTGGTGGCCCTCTTGGTGAATTAGTTCAGTGGAGTGATTTAATTACATCTCTGTACTTACTGGGCCATGACATTAGGATTTCAGCTTCACTGGCTGAGCTCAAGGAGTAAGGAGATTACTTTTCAATTTTAAAATCAGAATACAAAAAAGAAATTGTAAACTCTTAAAACCCTCTATTAGTGTGTAATTTCTTGTGGAGGAAAATGAAAGTGATAATTCACTAAACAGGAGATAAGAAGATTATTTTCAGGAGCTAAATACATACACTGTGAAAAGGATAATATGTTTTCATTGTAGTTGCAGGCTCCAGAGGCTTCATAAATGAATGCCAGAAAATTCAAACTAAGGAGCTTATTCTTTGCTATTACAGGTGCTTCCAACATGTGCAGCACAAAACATTATTGACTTTCCTAATTCCCTGTCTCTTGCTGAAATGCATACCATTCCCTACTCAACTTCAAGCCTTCCAAATCTTAAAACAGGGCAGGTTCCTGTTTATAATTTAATTTGGATAGAATGAGTTTCTTGAAAGCCCTGATCCAGTCCTCTTTTCAGTAAAGCCAACTTTCCAGTCTGAGTCTGTTAACTCTACCTGGCTTTCCTAGTTCCCTGAAACCTTCTTCTGGCTCTAGCCGTCTCTTAATCTCTTGTAGACTGACACAGCATGGCTAGGCAGGAATGCTTCGCACCCCTTCACTCCTTTGGATAACTGCCCATGGAGACTTTCTTCCCAGCAGCCAAGTTATCATGTTGCAGTATGCCAAATGCTCCAGAAGAAATACCTAGAGTGAACATTCTAGAGATGGAAGGGTGTTTAAAACAAAATATGCTCCCCCCACCCCTACGTTATTGTCCATGACATTGATGCCCAGAGATGTCACTTGTGTTAGGGGCCAAGGTCCACACACCTGAGGAGTGGCACTGTTGAGATGAAAGCAATAATATCAGCTGTCATTTTTTAAATGATTTCTACATGCTAAAACTGTGATCAGGGCATTAGTTACAACAGGAGGGTCAACAGTTAGGATAACCACAGTATTGATGACGACTATTAGCAGCTAACGTTTGTTGAGCACCTACTGTGCATCGGATACTGAGCATTTTACGTACTGTTTACACAAACTTGGCAGTGAGTGCTGTTGCTTTCTGCATTTTAACGATGAGGAAACTGAGTTGTTTAAGAACACGTGGAAAACACGTGAGAGCCAGGACTAGAGCGAAGCCTGTCTGACCTCAAAGGCTGTGCTCTTGACCACTCTACTAAATTGCTCCTTTTGGATCTAGATAAACCCGAGGCCTTCTGAACCCCTCCGCACTACCCGTGTCCCTTCAGCACGCTGCCTCCTGCTTGCTTTAAAACACGTTGTGTACATGGCCTGCGCAGTTGAGGCGTCCCTACATTCAGCAGTCATTCAGTGCTTTCTGGGCACTGGTTCTCGGTATGGGGTATACAGAGATGACCAGCATGTGTTCAAGGAAATGCCAGTCTTTTGGTAATTACGGCTAATACATCACATAATAATTACACTAATTGCAATGTGATTAGTACTAATTGAGGCATGGATGCTATAACGTAAGCCAAGAGAGTACAGCAACAGTGACTATTGCTCACCATGGTGTATGTGGCACCTAGAATAGTGCCCAGCACCCAGCGGGTGCTTGTGACTAGTTACCGAGCAAACCAGTGAAGGGATGAATCAAGGAATGAGTGAGTGGGTGAATAAATGGAAAACTGTGGGAACTCTAGGGAAAGGCGCTCCCTAGGGAGGTCAGAGAAGGCGTACTAAAGGACTATCAGGCAGAGACTTCATTTGTTGGTCAAGAAGTCCATAGAGTGGGGCGCCTGGGTGGCTCAGTTGGTTAAGCGACTGCCTTTGGCTCGGGTCGTGGTCCTGGAGTCCTGGGATCGAGTCCCACATCGGGCTCCCGGCTCGGCAGGGAGCCTGCTTCTCCCTCTGACCCTCTCCCCTCTCATGCTGTTTCTCTCTCTCTCTCTCAAATAAATAAAATAAAAAATCTTTAAAAAAAAAAAAAAAAAAAGAAGTCCATAGAGTGCTTTAAGCACTGGTGACAGAACCAGATGTGTTTTATTTAAGAGGGTAATTATGAAAGCCACGTAGAGCAGTGGTTCCTGAAGATGCCTGCACATTAGAATCACCTGGGGATCTTTGTGGCCTCCCAGTGCCCACACCATATGCCAGACTAATTAAATCACAACCTGTGGGGATCGGACCCAGGCGTGAGTATCTCGATGCCTCCAGATAATTCCAATGTGCAGACAGGTTTGGGAACCGCTGAAGACAGGGTCGACCAGGAGTCCGCACACACTGGCACCGTGGGCCAGATGCAGTCTTCTGTGTGTTTTTGTCACGGAACTCCCACGGGAACACAGCACACCCATTGTGGATGGATTGCCTAGGACTGCTTTTGTTCTCCAAGGGCAGAGTTGCGTGCTTGAGACAGGGGACGTGTGGCCTCCCAAGGCGAAAGTATTTACTGTCTGGCCCTGTGTAGAAATACTTTCAAATTCTTGGGAAGAAACTGGTTATACAGAACCTGGTCATTTCAGAGGGCCACATGAGCGGAGGAGGAGGAGGGTACCTGAAGGTGTGGCGGTACCGAGCTACAGAGCAGAGTCCTGCTCCTAGGACTCGTCCTTTGAAGTAGAGTGGCCAGAATTTGGTGAGGGATGGTTATGGGGGGTGGGCAGGGATAAAAGGCATCGGTGAGGACCGATTTCTGGGTGTGAGTGGCAGTGTGGTTCGGTGAGCAGTTTTTACTCCCACACGTGAAGTTGGCTTATGACCAAGTATGTCAGCTCTCTCGGGGTGCAAGGGTGGGTTTGTATGGATGGGTGAGGAGATGGGTAGATGGAAGGAAGGGCAACGAAAAATTATAAACCACAGTGCCGGTTATGCAATAGAGTCTAGTCAGAAGGAAAAAACTGACATAGAAAAAATTAGGAAACAGCACAAGACAGTATAGAAGTTTATATTGTAGTGGCTAGAAATTGAAGACCTTTAGGAAGTCAGTAGGGGCTGGAGTAATGAGAACAGGTTCTGTTGAGGAAAGCAATAGCCACTGAGTATCTGGGACACATGAGGCACTTTTCTTTTTAATACCTCATTTAAACACCTGAAGAATCCCTGACATGTTGCTTTCTTATTATCTTTTCTGTCACAAATCCTGTTTTGTGGGTAGGTCGGGTTAGCGCGCCACCATTTATTTTTGCCAGAATCAGAATCAAGGCTCTGGATAGGCCCTGACTGGTGGGCAGAATTTGGATAGGCAGCAGATTGGGACAGACCATGCCATCCTCCCCGACAACATTCTTGGGATGTTTGTTTGCCTGTTAATGTTGCTAAGTGTCATATCTTGAAATAAGTTACTATTCTTTTCCTCTCTCCTGTCCTTTTTCTAGGATAATGAAGAAGGTTGTAGGAAACCGATCTGGCTGCCCAACTGTAGGAGACAGGATCGTTGAGCTCATTTATATTGATATCGTAGGACTTGCTCAATTCAAGAAAACTCTTGGGCCATCCTGGGTTCACTACCAGTAAGTGCTACATGCTGTCCTAAAGTTAATAGAGCTTTTTTTTTTTTCTTTTTTTAAAACGGGGGACATTGGTTACAGGCAGAAAACGCTTATCAAATATTACATTTTGGACTGTGTGGAATAGGTTTCTCATTCCTAATTGAAATTCACATTCTCCCCAGTGACTTTTTACTTTCAAAGGCTATTCATTATTTTCATTGATTTCTTTTAGGAATAGAAAATAAGTGTCCAGCCACCTCTCTACCTTCATTAATACTCCTCATTCCTCTCTGTGTGCCTACACCCAGTATCATTTGTTTAAGTAACAATTTGGATAAAATGTGGAAAATGTCATTTCTTATATTGCTCAGGTTTGAGATGATGACTCATTTCTCTTCCCTTTTCCCTCATGAGTTGTCATTTTTGGAAGAGAAAGCTGTGAATACCTTGTCTGAATGCTGGGGTTTTGCACTTTTTAAGACAACCTGTGCTGAGAATGACCCAAGTGCACGCCTTTGTCATTTTGGAGAAGAACCCATTGTTTCCCTCTGTGTCAGTTTGGGACCATGATTTAGTGTTTGAGATGGTTTTACATGGTACACAAGCATGGCATTAAATAACAATGAATTATATAATGAAGTTTATCAATCTTTCAGATTTCCTCCAATCTTTCTAAAAAGGCTTAGTTTGATGCTGTGGTGCCTCCAGCACATCTTGCATCACTTACATGCATTTTTAACAAGCTGAGGGTAGCTGTCAGTTTCAGCCTTCAGGCAAAGTATCCAGTTTAAATTTAATAGTAATTTTTAAAGAAGAGAAATACGCTATTTTTGGTTATCTTCCCCTTACTAGAGTTGGTACTGGCTTTCATTTATGGCTTTTAAAAGTTTCCAATAGATGTAAATAAACATTTTATCTAATGGTGTCAGTGGTACATAAATTTGGGTAAAAATCCTGAAGTTAGTACCAACTTGACTAGCTGATAGTGAATGTTGACTTACAGTTTCAACCAACTTCCTAGAAGAACACTTGGAAAATCTTTCAAGTAGCATGGCTTAAAATCTCTTCATGTGTTTCTTTTCTATTGCTATTGGGTAAAGAGATGTTTTGATGTGTTCTTATAACTTGACGCAATAATTGAATCCTTAACAACTTGAACTAGGTCCATTTCAGATTAGTTTATAATTTAATATTATTTATTAACTTTAATCTCCAAGCCTATATCAGATTGCAAGTCCTTTAGTAGATATTCAAAAGAAATAAAAAGTCAAGATATTAAGATTCTCCAAAACATAGTAGGGAAAACATCATTGTCTGTAGATTTTCTTGCAGTTTTCTTGCCAGTAGCAATATTTTTTTCTCCCTCGGCAGTGCCATGCTCAGGGACAGAAGGAAGGGATTGATTGAGGAGTCTGTGCACTTTTCATTTCCTTTTGGATACAGTTTCATCAAAAAGCAAAATAAAAATCTTGGTTTGGGCCAGGATAGCACTCTACCTTCTGCATCACATTATTCCTGGTTTTTTTTGGTTTGTTTTTCCTTGAAATCTTCATACATCACAAGCCGTCACATTTGTTCTCAGTTATGTGGAAATAGCCGTCTTTATTTTTGGTTAATAAGCCATGTAAGTAAACAATCATTTTTTTTTCCTTTTTAGCTACAGCATTAAAGAAGGAAAGAAAGGCAGAGCTATTGTTCTCTGGCATTTAGCAAATGGCAGGCATCTGGCACAAAAGGACAGAGGCATCACGGGCATCCCTAGACTCACATATCCTCACCATTAAGAAGGGCTGTTGGGATAGAAAAATGTCCTCAGTGGTAGTGTTTCGGTCAATTAAAAAGGATGATTTCGTTATTAAAATGGTCACCAGCCGTTGGTATTTGATTCTTATTGGATGAAAAGGCACCGTCTCAGAGGAATTTTATGGAAGGGTATAGTATCTATCCTCCCTTTAATAAATCATCGTCCATGTTAGTAATACTAGCTGGCAGGACGTCTGTTAGGACTTCAGCCTTGCAGTCTTTGTGGTGTGATGAAGCTAAGATTTCATCCAAAGACCAAGCAGGTCCTCTGGAAAGTTTCTTGCACACTTCTTTCCCTTCTGAAGATTTAACACGGTCAGGACTCTCTGAATTCATCTTGGTTGATGGTACATGGCAGGAATTCCATTAAATGTAAGGGTATCATCTGATCTTCCATTTAGGAGCAAAACCTTGAGTCCTGTTGATCTTGGAAACATATTTGTAAATTCTTTCCAATTTATGTAGGGACCCAAGAAATTCAGTTAAACATGTGTTCAGTGCCTACATACAACCAGTATACCGCTCGGGACTGCAAAACTCATACCCATTTTTCTTCCTATGAGGTCTTTGCTGAGTATTGAGGACACACAGGAAAGTGAGGTGCAAATAGCGCAAGATACACCATGTTTTACATCCAACTCCAAATTAGAAAGTAGGTCCTGGCAAGGAAGTTATCCATCTTATAGTAGTGTGGCTCAGAGCAAAGAGAATGTTCCAGAAGTCATTTGGCATGACCGCAGCGATTCCTGTTAGAAGGAGGCCAGTTGCCTCGGGCAGCAAGGCAAATATCTTTTTAAGTCATCGGTCTGTTCCTGATGCTTCAGACACACAAAAGACATTAGAGGAACTGCATAAATATTAACAACACAGACCCAGTTCCAAAAACACAGCTGTAGAATGTGATTGAAGGAGGAAAACTATAATGTTAAACCTCCTCTGCCATACACAGAGATCCATCCCCTGCCTCTGGTTTATAAATCAAACCCAGGTCAGCTAAAAAAAAATAGATGATTCCCAAACTAAAGCTTATGTAGGAGGAAGTAGAATTCCAAGTTTCTCAGACATTCGATCTTTCATGCTACAGCTTTCCACTGGCTTGAGAAGCCTAGCATCATGTAGCACAGTATCAGAGTCCCGGCTTGCAGGCATTAGGCTCCCACCAGGCGTCTTGAATCATCAGGGTTTGTCTGAATTCTCTAAATTTAAAAGAAAACCAGTAAAACTCCCAAGTTAAAAATAAAATCACACGCCAAAGCTAGAGAAGCATATACCCTGTTAGAGTGGATTGCAACTGAGTAGAAGTAGCCAAAGCCTTCGAGACAGAGGTTTCTTAGGACAAGGATGGCCTGTTCCTCCCTGCTGTGCTTGCACAGAGCCTGTAATCTTTGAGGCTCAGCCCCATCCCCTGGGCAGGAGCAGAGCACCCCCACCTGTCCGCGTGTGTCCCTCCCTCCCCTCCTGCTCTGCAACAACCCTCTACAGAACAGCCACTGTTGTCCCTACGTTCTCTGAATGCTGCCATCTTTCTCAGAAGAAAATATACTGGCTCCAACCAGTGGCTTATTTTAAAATACAAGTTAAAGAGTTAGTTACAGTATAGGAGGTTTTGATGTAAGTTTTTAATGCAAACTTTGATACTAAAAATATATATATAAGTTAAGGAATGGCAGTGTTTTATTAAGAAGAGAAAAGGAATGCCCCAGACTACTCAGAGACCAGAGAAAACACACATGGGTCAGTTCCTTGGCTCCCCAGCTTTCTTTTTTCCTGGACTGTGGGCTCCCATTTCCGTCCACCTTGTGGTTGACGGTTGTCAGGCTGATGATGCATTCTTGGTGCTAATTGTGAAAATTGTTACTGTAATGGTAGCATGTTCCTTGAGAGCCACGCAGGAATCCAAAATAAGGAAACGCTTTCTGTGGTCAGCTTGTGTTCGCTCCCATCCTCTTTCTTTTCCTTCCTTTCTTGTCTACAGAAAGGGTGGTGATCTCAGATGAGAAAAGCATCACACGAAAGTGGCGATTTGCTGTTGATTTTTCTGGAAAATCCAATCTGGTGTTGGCATTTTATTTTTCTGAATCACACATTGATGTGAAAAAAAAGTTAAGAGAACGCCTTCATCGTAGTGGGAAAAGGAAGAAAGTAACTGGATCCAATACTTACAACTCACTTGCCATTATCTGATTATAAAATGTAGGCTTTAATATTTTTTTTAAGATTTTATTTATTCATTTGCGATACAGAGATAGAGAGCATGAGCAGGGGGAGAGGCAGAGGGAGAGGGAGAAGCAGGCTTCCCGCTGAGCCAGGAGCCCAATGTGGGGCTCGATCCCAGGACCGTGGGACCATGACCTGGACCAAAGGCCAATGCTTAACCATCGGAGCCACCCAGGCACCCTTAAAATGTGGGCTTTAATATTTATTTGCTTTTATGCTCATTGGTCCAGGAAGAGCCATTCAGGAGTATTGATAAGGTATAACCACAGAAAACAGCTATTTTTATTGGCCAGACACAAGCTAAATGTACATCAGTGGTTTGAGAATCAGTGATGAATTGAAAGAATGAGTTAATTACTGTAGGAGGTTTCAGCATTGATTCTTGAATTGGTTGTTTTTGTGTATGTGTACTCTAAAGCAGTGATCGACAGGCTCTTTCTATAAAGGGTCATGTAGTAAATATTTTAGGCTTTGCTGGCCATATGGTCTTTCCAGCAACTATTGAAGTTCTCTATTATTGAGTGTAAGCAGCCATAGACCCTAAGTAAACAATTAGGCGTGGCTAGGTTGAAATAAAACTTCATTTCTGAACACTGAAAATGGAATTTCATCTAATTTTCATGTCACAAACTATCCCTTTAAAAAAAAAAGAAAAAACCTTTTAACATAAAGATCATTCTTAGTTCACAAGCCATACAAAAATAGGTGGTAGACCAGATATTTGGCTGACCCAGTTTGAAGACTTTGTTGGACGAGCCAAATGAAACATCTTCAGTTTTACTCCTGGCTCTGGAAGAAAGCAGTAATGTCCCAGTCCTGTCAAGTTGACAGAAAAATCAACACTGCCTCTTAAGGGAGGTTCTAAACTCTACCTAAAAATAAATACTCTTATTAATTGATGAAAATGGTAAATGACTGTTGAAAGAGCTAAGGTGTGCCGTATGCTTTACGGAGAGTAAGACCTCCATCTTCGTCCGTTCGAGCTGCTGTACAAAATGCCAGTCTGGGTGGCTTAGAGACAACCTTCATTCCTCATGGTTCTGCAAGCTGAAGTGCAAGGACAGAGAGCCGGCGTGGTCAAGCGAGGCTCTCCTTCCTCCAGGTCTCAGACTTCTCACTTTGTCCTCACCTGCTGGAAGGGGCAAGGGAATTCTGAGGCGGCCTCTCTCTCTCTTTTTTAAATTAATTTATTTCAGAGAGAAAGAGATCAGGAGCTGGCGGGGCAAAGGGAGAGAGAGAGAGAATCCGAGGCAGACTCCCTGCAGAGCGTAAAGTCTGACGCGGGGCTCCATCCCAGAACCCTAAGATCATGACCTGAGGCGAAATCAAGAGTCAGACAGTTAACTGACTGTGCCACCTAGAAGCCCCTGTGGGGTCCCTTTTATAAGAATACTAAACCCATTCATGAGCTAATCACCCCCAGAGCCCTATTTACTAGTACCATCACCTTGGGGGGTTAGAGGTTCAACCTAAGAATTTGGGAGGGGAACACAAATATTCAGACCATGGCCACTTCTAAAAATGGTAGTTCTTTGTTTCTTCAGCAGCTCTTCGTTAGGCTGCACTGTATGCTTGGCCCTAGCGAGGGGGCAACAGTGAACCAGGCAGTCTACAGTGCTAGCTCTCGTGGGACTTTGTATTTTGCTGTTATCTGAGTGATCTTCTGTGACTTGTCAGCTAATCTGAAGGAAAACGTATCTGTGTGTGATGGCTCAGGCTCAGAAGTCACACATGGAGGTGTTCGGTATATATGTTGTAGTCTCTCACTTCCCACCCACTAGTGTTTCTGATGAAAAGTATTTGTCCGTTCTTGGTAGTCCCTTCAGGACAGGTTAGAACTTTTACCTTTTTTTTAAGATTTTATCTATTTATTTGAGGGAGAGAGAGACAGAGTCTGAGTAGGGCAGGGTGGGGGTTGGCAGAGGCAGAGAGAAGCAGACTCCCTGCTTAACAGGGAGCCCGTCGCGGGGCTCCATCGCAGGATCCTGGGATCATGACCTGAGCCGAAGGCAGACACTTAACCGACTGAGCCAACCAGGCGCCACAAACTTTTACCTTTTGAACTTTGGGGTCAAAGTTGTAGTTTTATCCACATTACTTTTTCTTTTCAGGTGCATGCTCCGAGTCCTGGATTCATTTGGTACCGAGCCAGAGTTTAACCATGCTAACTATGCCCAGTCTAAAGGCCACAAGACGCCCTGGGGAAAATGGAATCTGAACCCACAGCAGTTTTATACCATGTTCCGTGAGTATTCACGCTTCCCCTCTGCTTTCCAGAATGCCACCAAAGATAAACGGGAAAAGAAACTAGATGGCTGTGTATTTTGGGTTATGATTCTCAGGGCTTTTAGCTGTAGAAACGTGTGCTGTGGAACCTTTCCCTTGAGAATCACTGAATTTTTTTGTTGTTGTTTAATTGGAATTAAGGCCACGTGAGCATTTTGTGAAAAGCCTTCGAAATGTTCTAGAGAAAAAGACGTTCAATATGAAGTATCACTAAAAACCATTTGGGAAAGGACCCTGGGTGGATTCTGGATTGGCAAGCACTAAACACGTTTCATTCCGCACAGATGCTGTGTAGGGTCCTCTTGATGACTGATGAGGAATGAGGTCTTTCGTGTAGATAGAGTTTCGGGAAAAAAAAAAAAAGAGTCTTAATTATTTATACATCAACCCTTGTAAAGAAAAAAAGTCAGCTTTTTTTTTTTTTGAAGGAAACTGTTTTAAACTCTGTTCCATACTTAATCACTTCTCACGCGCTGACCGCAGAATGCAGTCTCACTTGCTCTTGCTCACCAGGCGTCATTGATGCCAACAGCAGTGGTAATTTCAGGAGGTGTTGTAGTGGACACGTCCAGAATGAGGAGCTCACTGCCCCGGCGGTCGGTTTTTTTCTGTTTCTGTCCTGTTCCCTTTCCCATATTCACCATTTTCTATTGCTGCTGGCAGTTTACCTCCTTGAGCCTCATTTCACTGATAATTAGCTAAGGACTGTGAAGGAAACTCCCAAATTTGATAATGATCATGCCCAAAATAAACCTAGAGTTGAAGCCTGTATTCCTCGATTGAGGTGAAGTCCTATTCTGGAAATGTCACATGAGTTAAACATGACTTCATTTGGATGCTCAGAGTAGAGAACTCCCATTTTCCAAAGTTGTCAGAATAATTGTAATCCAGAGATTTTCATCCTAGAATTAGTATCTGCGATGTGAATCTGTTTCCTTTGTTGAGACCCAAGGGACCCGTGGCCTACTTCTTCCCTGTGTGCTCACCTCTCCCCACTGTATGCAGTCACCCTTTTCTCAGGTTCATTAAACGTAACAAAGAACACATTGGACTTAATCCTTGGATGTGACATGTGGGACCATAGAATTAAGAAGGGCTATGGCAATTGGACAGTGGTGATTTAAAAATCAGCTCATGGTCAAGTGTTCAGTGTTCTTTTCAGCTCAGAAGGATTTGCAAGAGCATGTTATATGCCTGGCAGACATTATTATTGTTCCTGGAGCTATATCATCCTGCTGTTGCAGCCCATCCTGGGGGCACAGTTTAGGGGACAGACTAATATGTGGCACGTTGGGTGATAGGTGGCTGGTCAGCATGGTAAGGCATGATTGGAGTTAGCCTTTGGTTTGACTTTATTGTATAACTTTTGAGGGGCTGGGATGAGGTGGTATAGAATAATGTAAGAAGTAACCTGTGCATTATATCAGATGAAACATGTTAGGTGTTTCTAAAATGGCCAGAATAACCCGAATGATAGGCTGTATCCTCTATAAGATGCCTTGTATCCAGACAGTAGAAATAGGAAGTGTTTCTAGAAACTATAAAGTTCTCTTCTAGAATGTTGAAAATCAGAGTCCTAAAAACCTATTTTGTTCTCCATGAATGGAGGATTTCAGCAGTGTTGGTTGACTGAATTGAAAGAAATTCATTGCCTAAAATGTAACTAAAAATGAAAACACAGACTAATTCCTATTAACCTGGGAAGGGGACAAATTTTCCGACTCAGAATTCAGCAGGAATCAGGGGAGAAAACTGATACATTTGACTGCCTTTTAAAAAAAAAAAAAAAAAAACCTGTATGGCAAAAACATAAGCAAATTCTATCTTGATGGTGGGTTAGTATCCTTTAATATATAAAGAGCTTCTAAAAACTGAAGGAAAAGTTCCATAATCCAACAGGAAAATGAGCAAAGGCCATTATTCATTGCAAGGAAGAAGAAGCTTATTGCCCCAAGCATTAGAAAACATATTACCCTCACTCACCATAAAGAGAAATACATACTTTAACTGCACCAAGACACCATGTCCCAAACATCAGGCTCACCAGGATCCAGAAGTTGGTAGCATAGCTATTCCAATGGTGAGGGTCCATCCATCTTTTCCTGCCCTACTAGTGAGAATGCAACATGTTACTAAGTGGGGGAGCGTAGTTGTCACCATCTAACAAAACTATCAGCACATCTTCCCTTTGAACAGGTTATATCTAAGAGTCTCTCCCAAAGATAAGTGAGCAGAAAAAAAAAAAAAAAAAGTGTGTGCACAGGTCATTTGTTGTGACACTGTTCGAAATAGACAAAGAGTGGCAATAACCCAGATGTTCATACTAGGGGACTGAGTAAATGACATGGTCCCCTGAGAGAGGGGAGCACTGTGAACCTGGAAGGAGCAGTGAGGACGGTCCCCACTACTCTAAGGGCGATGACTGGGGTACAGAGAATTAATAAAACCAGCATGCAGGGCAGCTTGTTGACTTCCTCTCTTCTCTGTAAGAAGGCAATGTGTGCGTATGTTAGCGTATATGAATTTGCCTGTATTTTCAAAAGAAATAAGCTAAGGATAAATAGCAAGCTTATGAAAATCACTTCCCCTGGCGGAAGGGGGTGCAGGACCAGGGACAGAAAGATGATGTCTCTTTAATGTACTTTATTTTGACTTGGGAACCATGTCAATGTTTTACATAATTTATAAAAAGAAAGAAAGCATTCACTAACAACTGAAAACAGATTGAAAAAAGTGAAACACGCCTAGTGTTCTATATCAGATTAGTGTGAATGTCCCACACAGAGAAAATAATTACTTCAAGTGACTTTAAAACTCAGTCTTTGGACCATACATTCATAGTGGAAAATATTTACATTGTTATTTGAACCTGCTAGAGGTATACTGTAGGAGCCCAGATTTTCAGTATCCAAGAAGGTGGGTAGTATTTAAAGAATTTAAAGACTGTATCATCTCCAGCTAGAATAGGAAATATCAGTATCAGTTTACTTTTCTCTTTAAAAAGGAAGTGTTTCCTAGCTCTGTACTTGGAAAAGGATCAGAAGTAAAGACAATCCAGTAGCAAGGAGTATCCTTGGCACTCAGACTGGGAACCTTTTAAATACCTCTCCCACTGGGACGCCTGGGTGGCTTAGTCAGTTAACCCTATGCTTTCGGCTCAGGTCATGATCCCAGAGTCCTGGGATCAAGTCCCGCATCAGGCTCCTTGCTCAGCAGAGAGTCTGCTTCCCCCTCTGCCTGCCACTCCCCCTGCTTGTGCATACTCTCTCTCTTTCTTTCTCTCTCTAACAAATAAATAAAATCTTTCAAATAAATACCTTTACCATGATAAGGAACCTCCTGCTCAGATAAATAGCTGATTCCAGGTCTAGGGCAGGAGATGTTCACAAGGGGACCTCTCGACATGCCAGCAAGGAAGCTAAGGAAGACCATTGGGATGGAGTGAGAAGGACATAGGAGCCAAAGACCGGGTAGTTTGAGAATCAGAAAGAATAGCTACAGTGGATTGCAGTCAAACCAGTGATGGATACTCCACGAGTCCAGAATGATCCTCCAAACGAGAGAAGCCCACAAAGTCCACTGATCCCCCTTCTCAAGTAGCTAGGACACCACGTCATTACTCTGAAAAATAAAGGGAAAGAATCCAGCTTTGATCCTGCCTTTCTAGGGCAAGTTGTATTTGAAGGTAATCAAAAAGTTGATGAAAGAAATTTGCTAATCATGAGGAAATCACAGCAAATAAATGCCAAAGGAATGAAGAAGGAGAAAATCAGCATTTTAATACTCCTAAAGAGACAGTGGAATAAGGCAGGGATCATCCATGGTTGGTACAGCCTTCATGTCATAGGTTGATGGCAAGCTTTCTCATGAATGACGCTGCCTTAAATGGAGAAAATATGGATCTGAAGAGGGCACTTAAGCAGTTCAAGACCTTTGTTGTGTTGCGGTGTCCGGGCTGGAGAATTGGCACAAAACAGTGACTCCCAAAGCCTGCCCACGGAGAGCTTGGGTGTCTCCTCCAGAGGGGGGTCCTTTCCTACCCACCTGACGGAAGGGTGGGTCCAGTCTAACCCAGTCATCCCCACAGAGTCTTCCATTCCCTCACCCTTTGGGTATCTGTGGCTATTCTAGCTATCTGAAGGGGAAGATTGTTGGTGTGAGTAAGAAGAAGTGTCAAGTTATGTTTATGTATTGTTGATTTTTTTTAAACACAGCATATTTACTTTTGTTCACTATGTGGGTTGATAGTAATCATTATATCGTTGGTGTGTAAATATGCACATGCATTACACAGTTGTACTAGATGGTGTGCTGATGAGGTGCAAAATGGAAAGCATGGATCCCCAGGAATAGAGTGTTGTACTTGTAGAACTCTGTTGTCTTCCAGTCCAGCTGTCATCCAACCAGATTTAGCAGTGTTCTGGCGTGTGTGAAGTGCAGAGAGAGGATGGGGGAAGCAGCTGGAAGATAAAGAAAGAGAAAAACGCACCATTGCTGACGCATCTCTAGGAGCAATGACATGAGATTGTCCTGACCAGAGCGCATTTGCTCTTAAATATTCAGAGTTGAATACTTCTCACCTTAAAGCCGCTTCTATTTCTCCTCTCTCTCTTCTCTTCACTAAGTTGGTGGAGTTTCTATAAGTTGGAAAACCTGATTTTTCTTTATTGTTTTGCTCCAGATCTCAGAATTTCACTGCAGCCATCCTCTTTGTGTATTCTGTTTGCATTCGGGCATTTTTGTGTCAGCATAGACTATTCCTGATAGCTCCCTAAGCAGCTTCTACAGGGACCATCCGAGTGGTCAGGCAACGCTGAGTCCGTTTGGCTACATCTACTGAGTGATGATTTTTTCCAAGAAGCTGAAAAGTGTGGGGGTTCCTCCCTCATGGCAAGCCCCTCGTTCCTGCACTTACCTCTTGTCCACACTCCAGGCGGCCTGTGGGCCAGGCACTAAGGCCTTCCTCTTGCCACCAGAGCCAGCCCTTAAAAACTCAGCTTGGACTGAGCTATCCCCGCTCAAAGACCGTGGTGCCCTCCCTTGGCCCTCCCCTCCACCGCCCCACTCCATACCCCTCCCCAGGTGCTCACCCCGGCCCCGCTAGACAGCCTGCTAGGTACCTCCCCACTCTGGCTTCCTTCAAATCACCCTGATAGCAAAATGGCATTTTTTTTTCTTGAAGACTCTATTTAAAAGACTTCCTCCATCTCTCCAGTCAAATTGAAGAGAAATGTTAACCCTATCACAAAAACAAAAAGCCTCCCCCCTTGGATAAAGGCCCTTATACTGTAATATAAGCATTATCATAGTTTTCACAGGTATATTTTTATGTAGTTGTAAATACATAATAGAATTCTGGATCTCCTTTTTTTTTCCTTCACTTAATAGATAATTTTTTTTCAAGGTTCTTTTAAAACCATGATTTCCAAGGTGGATTTATAGTCCATCAAGTGACTGGCTCCTAATTTGTACCTATTTTGGGAAAATTCTGTTGTTTCTTGTTTCAGTAACGCTGCTGCTTTTTCTGGGCTTGCCAGGGTCTTGGGTCTTGACTTGACCCTCCAGTTAGGTGTTATTTCCATAGGCAGCCTTCGGTCTCCTATACATTCTGCTTTTTCTGAACTCCTGAAGGCGTTCTGTCTTATTTTTCTCACTTCCCAACAAGGTGTGTTATACCTCGGTAAACAAAGGCAAGACCTTTGCCCGTACCATCTACGAGAGAAAACGAAGCCCTGAAATCGAGGACTCACGCCTTGAGGTAGCCCGTATTTGGATAGCCCTAATTCCCTGCACAACACCCTCTTTCACAACTCCCTGTGGCTTATGTAACAGCCGCGGTGCTGAGCCGTCTTTACCTGATTGTGTCTGTCCCTCCCCTTCCCTCGAGCCTCTGGCTGAGCGCTGCAGTAGCAGAGATGACCAGACTCCTCAGCCCTGCGCTCAGGCAGGTGTGGTCCCAGACTTCCGTTGACGTCCCCTAGTTGGAGGGTTTCAGTAACATTCAGCAGCCTGCTGAACCGCCTCACTCTTCATTTCGCTGTCTGAGAACGTTGCCTGTTCTCTACGCAGAGTCTGTTCATATTGGCTTATTTTAAATTAATTAGTGAATTAATATTTTGAGGACCTACCACATTTGAGCTGTCATTCACCATCTGAAGACACCAAACAGTTCGCCTTCTGGGTGCTCGCCCTCTCACTTCGAGTCGAGGGCTGGGGAGGATTCAGCATTTCTCGGTACATGTGGGCATTGGGAGCAGGAAAGACAGGGAGCTGTCATAAAGTTGAGTGAAGAACAGGCTGGGGGTTTCTGGAGGTGTTCATTGAGAGCCTTCCCATTTCACCTCCAGCCCCTCTCCTTTCTTGACACCATCTGGCCTGCCTCATGCTGTTGGCCTCCTCTTGGCTTTGACGAGTCTTCCAGGGTGCCATGTTTTCTCTGATGTGCAGGCCATTGTATGTGTACTCCTTGGTCTGGCAGCCCCGAGCCCTCACCCCCAACACACACACACTTGCTCATCCTTCAGGGACGTGTCCTGTCCTCTGGAAACCTTCCTTTCCCAGAGCCACATGCTCCTGTTCTGTGACTCTTACACATGTATTCCAGCCCCAGCCCTACCTTGTGCACCCCACGCACCTGGTCACTGCTGAGTCCTCCATACCTGAAGTGGTAGCATCACTGGTGATAAGTATTTGTTGGATCAATGAATAAAGAGCAAGAGGACTCAGTTTTCCCTAACTACAGGATGGGGTTAGTTCAAACATAAGTCAGATCATGACACCCCTATGCTGACCCACCATGGCATCTCACTGTAGGGAAAGACCAGTCATCCCAGTGGCCTCAAGGCACCAATACCTGTCTGGCCTCATCGCTTATTACACGTCTTCTGGCTCACTGCTGTCTAGTCCCATAGCTGTTTCTTAGTTGGGTCAGGCACACTCCTGCCCCAGGACCTTTACATTGGTTATTCCATCTTTCAAACATTCTTCCCTTAGAGACTTCTATGTCTCTTTCTTCAGGGTTGTTTTTTTTTTTAGTATCTTTTTTCTTTTTAAAGATTTATTTATTTATTTGACAGAGAAAGAGAACATGCATACCTGGGTGGGTGGTAGGGACAGAGGGAGAGAGACAGAGAGAATCCCAAGCAGACTCCCCACTGAGCACAGAGCCTGATGCGGGGCTTGATCTCACAACCCTGAGATCATGACCTGAGCTGAAATCAAGAGTCAAATGCTTAACCACCTGAGCTACCCCTCTTTCTTCTTCTGTTTTTTAACTCAACTGTTACTTCAGTGAGACCAACCCTAAGTACCCCTCTTTTAAGTACAACTTTTTCCCCCCAATTTCATGTGTCCCTTCCCTGCTTTGTTTTCCTTGTTCACTGTGTTATCAGGCAACATTCATACTTCCCTTATTTTTATTTTATTTTTTCCTCCCCTGGAATCTGAGACATAGGGGTTTTGTCTGTTTGGTTCATTGCTGAAACTCCCAACACCTTGAAGAATGTGTGGCTTAGAGTAGGCATTCAGAAAATACCAGTTGAGTTAAAATGAACGATAATGCCTGTTCTATTTTAGTCCACGCAACAGTGTGAGGAAAAGTGAGATGTGTTGTACAAACTTAAAATTACAGAAGCTTCTCCATTGAATCGTATGTTGTACACCTGAAGCTAATGTAACATTGTGTGCCAAATAGACCCCCCCAAAAAAAATTTTTAAAAATGCATTTCAAAAGCTTTTTAGGGCAAGTGGCTTCACGTTGGTCTCTTGTGTCTTCCCACAGAAGGTGTTCGTGTGGTTGAGCTTTCACAAGTTGTTCCAGCCATACTGGTTGTTGTCGTTGACATTGTCTTTGAATTTCTCCCAGAGGCTGGGACTCAACGGTGTGGTTTATTTGCATGATCAGGTAGATATAATGGCTTGGAGACCAAAGATTCTGCCTGACAAAACAGGACTTGTAGAAACGGCCTACTTTCCTTTTATGCAAATGATAAACCTGTTGGCTTCAGCTAAGGATCACTTCCACATGCGATTTTATTTTTAGGGCCTGACAAGCAAAGGAGCTATTTGTGATTCCAACTGCCTTTTTGGCCTTTGATTTCCATCAGTAGGACTCTTGCCTTTTACTTCTGTGCAGACCAGAGAGTGATGGGATCAGCCTTACAGTTCCTTTATCTGAGTCTCAGCCTTCAGGAGTGATACTCTTCTGAGGAGTCCATTCCCTCCTAAATTGCTTTTTGACACTTGAGAAATTTACTCCAGTGTGCCTTTTGTCAACAGTTCAGGCTCTCATCTTTTCAGCCCAGCTGTACATAATAGTTTCCCTAGCTTGCATCCTGACCTCTTCTCTCTCTCCCTCTCTCTCTCAGCTCATCATCACCACCATTTGAAAAACTACAGTTTGGGTAAAATTTGAAGTATAACATGACTGGCTTTTTAGTTTTTAAAGCCAGATCACTTCTTGTGTGATGAGACTGTATTTGTCACTAAAGTCTTTTCTGTCATGCCAGTTACACCATCAGAATCAGCGTCAACGTCATGAATGTGATAGTAGCCAGTATTCTTCCCCACTTTGTTAACAAAGTT
This sequence comes from Leptonychotes weddellii, assembly GCF_054177405.1. NCBI lineage: Eukaryota > Metazoa > Chordata > Mammalia > Carnivora > Phocidae > Leptonychotes > Leptonychotes weddellii. The sequence continues at coordinate 86,834,699 of NC_138371.1, read as the reverse complement.
CTCAAATAGACAAAAATGGTGAAAGAAATGTACAGTAGGAACCCACAGCCTAGACTCTGCGGTTAACAGCTTCCTTTACTTGCTCTGTGGCCTCTCAATCCATATGTCTATGTGCCCTTCAATCCACATTTTTTTGATGCATAAAAGAACACTTAACCCATAGATGTTTCAGCGTACCTTAACTAGCATTCAGTATTGGTCACCAAACCAATTGTTTTTCTTTCTTATCTGTAGCATTGAGTTATTTTACTGTTTGTCTCCCCAGATGAATATAAGCGCAGTGAAGGGAGCTTCATTCACGCTTGCTCTATTTAATGATGTATCCTTAGTTCTTCCCAAGTTGTTTTCTGGCTCATAGTAAGTGCTCAATAAATGTACTACTGTTGAGTGAATTGACAGTACTTAGAAACCTATGATGTTGGCATTTTACAACTCTGCATCACTGACTGGTTTCCCTTCTTCCCACCTTAATTTTGTGACCTGGATTAAAAGATATGTTAGTTTATCAATTAAATAATTTATTGAACACCTATCACTTGGTAAGCCTGACTCATTCCATGAAGAACAGGCTTTAGTTTTGGAACTTTTGTGCCAAGGGTCTGATGCTGGGAGCAGTTTAGGCATGGCCTGCTCCTTGGTAATATAGATCTACCTACCTATGGAATCCATCATACCAGTTAATTAAGCATTTCCCATGGGCTTAATCGGTCATGCATGCAAAAATATTTGCTCAGTTTCCTACTGTGCTCTGGGAGTCAGCATAAAACGTGGTTCAGTCTCAAAGAACATAGAGTCTGTCATCAAGATAATAACGTGGGAAAGAGACTGTAACTCTTCATGATCTAAGAGGAGGTCTACTTATCTCCGTGTTGGGAAGTTAGGGAATCCCTCAACCAGGAGGTGAAAGGAGCTAAGCCTTCCAGGAAGGAGCAGGTGGGAAACATGCCAGACATGCCAGCACAAGAGAAGATGGAAAGCATGCATTCATTACACACCCCAAATGGGTAGGTCATCATGGAGCAAAGATATCAGAGGGTGACCCAAAATGAAGCCAGAATGACAGGTAGGCTGGGTGGTGCTTCATCCTGAAGGAGGTGAAGATTTTCAGCCACAAACTGCCACGGTTCTATGTTTGTTGCAAAGAATGCCCGGTCAAGGCAGCACAGAGGATGTGCCTGACGGAGCAGGGAAGGAGGAAGGGCAAGGCTGAAGGTACAGAGAGCACTCAGAAAGCCACTGCAGAATTGACAAGAGCGTGATGGTCTACAATACTAGTTGATTTCAAAAGGCAAGAATTGGAAACATCCTAAATGTCTCATAGGGTGGACTCGTCAGTATTTCTGTCTTGTGGACTTGGTCACGAGGGTTCATTGGCTCTTGTCCCTGGGAGTTGTTGAAACAAGCTTTAGGTTGAGATGGATTCGGGCTTGCAGGATATCTTTATTTTCTCCCTGTCCTGGCTTTGCCTTTCTCTGCATGGGCATCCTTCTCCCAGGGACACACAGATGACATCCGCAGCCCTCGACTTCCACCCTGCCAGCTTGGTGACTGTAGCAGAGACACCGTGACCCCAAAAGTAGCTCTGACTAGTCTTAGAGCAGCTGTGATTGGCGGGACTTGGATCATACCCCCATTTTTCAAATGAGCCATGGTCAGGGAGAGTCCTCTGTATCATATGCCCATCCTTGGAAGAGGAAAGAGAGGGGGCAGCCAAGGGGTCAGGACTGGCACCAATCCAACCACCTGAATGAAACAGAATCGCATGGCCTGGGAGAAGTGTGGTTCCATAAAGCAATGCTGGCGGACCAGAACCATGGGGCATCCCAGCTGATGGAAAGAGTTCATGCGCTGAAATACTACTAATTTAACAAGCAGTGATGAGCTGTGGGTATTAACCCACAACGATTGCCTATGGCACATTTGTAAGTGAAAGAAGTTTACAAGAGAGTAGGTATAGTAGGATCCGGTATTGATTTGAGTATTAAAAACAGTCCATGGGTTGCCTGGGTGGCTCAGTCGGTTAAGCATCTGACTCTTGATTTAGGCTCAGGTCATGATCTTGGGGTCCTGGGATCGAGCCCCACATCGGGGGGGGGGGGTGTCCGTGCTCAGCAGGGAGTCTGCTTGAGGATTTTCTCTCTCCTCTCCCTCTGCCCCTATCCACTCTCACACATGCTGCCCCCCAAAATAAATGAATAAATCTTTTTTAAAAATCCAGTAATAGTGGTTATTTCGAGGTGATAGATGATCTCTTATTTTTCTTACATCTTTTTCCATTGTCTGAAAAAAGTTTTACACAGAGGATATATTTCTGTTATAATCAGGAAAACCTAAATAAGTTATCATTTGAACAGGGCAAAAGAAAACTGATCTATTGCAGAAGTCTCAACAAGAATCAATGAGGCCAGAACTAGGAAAGGTGTAGAGGAGGGAGAGGGTTGAGAGATTTGGGGAAGCTGACATCCTCAGGGCTGGGTGAAGGCTGAGGGAGGAGCCCAGGCTGGTTTTAGGGTTTCTGCCCTTGGTGATCTGCTGGCGTGGGGATGCCCACCATGGTAGGGCCAGCTGTGGTTAAGGCCAGCAGACCACCTATTAAAATGAATATTTGCACTTTTGGGTGCAAGTGCTTAGGACTTAGTGGTGGAAAGGCAGACCTCAGAGACTCAGGTGCTGAGAGAAGGATCGATTTGACTGAATGAAATTTGTTAATTACATTTGAAATGAGGATGCTATTACTGCTTGGTAGAAATTGCATACACCTCATTTATTAAGTATTTGGTAAGCTCTGTGAGGGCAGAAACATCTTGATGTTGTAATCTCTCAGTGCCTAGCATTTAACCTGGTTTTTTAGAAGGAGTGCTCTAAAATGGTTGTGGTTGAATGAATTATTCAAGCCAAACTCCCAGTATTTCTTAAAAGAAGTTATCGCTGTAATCTGCTCAGGAAGCTCATCAAGCTGATTTGTAATCATTTGTAAATAGGTGCTTCCAAAGTGCTTAAAATAATGCTTTTCTTAAAAAAAAAATAATAATAATAAAGTCCTAAAATATTTTAAAACCACTGTCAATGTTTAGCAAATCCCCTTCTGCTTGTCACATGTAAAATGAATCAGCTTGGCCCCCATATGTGTAGCATAAGTCACTCAAGAAACTGAGGTGATCTTACTACATTTTTTCCCCCTGGGTCTTTCATGTGTATTTTGGTCTACCTTATAATGTTATTTTCCTCTGAAGCATGTTTACCGCTATAGTTCACGGAGCCCAGAAGATAAACTATTTGGACTACAAAGCTGTATGTGAGGATGCTTTAAGGAGCTTGGGCTCTGGGACCAGCTGGTCTGGCTTTTAATCCCACCGTTGCCATTTCCTAGCATGTAGACGAGGGTAGTTGAAGTGTCTCACCCCCGCCACCAACCCTGCCCCGAACTTTCTCATCCCTACAAACATGTTGAAAGGTTGTCATGAAGATAAAATCAAATAGTCACTATAAAGCACTTAGCATAGAACTCCACACATAGAACTCAAATATTAGCCATTTTAAAACAATCATATTTGTTGATCTCCTGGGATGGAGTGATTTCCAAATGTGCAGCATTTCCTGTGTCCCATTTATGGTGAAATTTCTAAAGTTCACCTTGACATGTGAATACCTTCTCTTTGACAACCTCCCAACACAAATAAACTCTCTGTTCCTGTCCTCAGAGAAAAAGAGACAGCTTGGGCTGCAGTTAGATCTCCACAGAAAGGTCCTTTTGGATAGCATCAGCCTCTCTTTGTGACTTTTGACTTACTATAAATGATTTTAGGAGCACATGTGTTGAGTCCAGGGCCCTCGGGGACGATGTCACCAGGCGGGTACCCAGCTGCTGGCCAGCTCCTTGGAAGGAAGCTACCCCAGGGCCTGTGGTCACTTCCAAATCACCTGTGGGGCAGCTTGCAGCTGAGTGACCCCTCCTGGCACCCCTGTCCCGCGTCCCGTGACAGGTTCAGCGTCCCCTGGGAAGACACACGAAGGGTGTGACCCATGCCGGTGAAGGGTGACGGTGTAGGATTTCTCCTCTGGTCATCCACGGTCCTTACCGGCGCTCTCAGGTTGCCCATCCCCCACCTAACACCTCCAGACCAGAGAGGGGTGGAAATAAAGGGTTTTCGTGAAAACCCAGGAGAAGAGCAGGTGTTTGTGATTGTTTGTGCGGTGTCAAAATTGATTTAGTGCCAAATTACAGTCCTAAAGCAGCGAAGGCCCACCACTTCTCACAAGGTGTTTGACTAGATCATGTTCTCCCTCTCCCTCTTCACTGTCCAAGCTCGAGCTCCGGGAATCTTTGACACAAAAATCCATGCATATAGGAGTTCTTTTCTTTGGGGGCTTTGGTGACTTTACTTTTGACTCTACCTTAGTATATTGCATTTTCCCCACCTGTGACGTTGTTTTAGGTGGTCGAGTCAAATTTCACCTTTTTAGAGAAGTGCTCGTCTAGGGACTAGATAACTGAATTTCAGAAACCAGTATCTAAAGCATGGAGATTTAGTCACCACATAACATTTTCTGAAGATAATAAAAATTAAAAAAAACAAAAACCACGGTCTCAAAGTTTAAAGTGTCAGGTTCTATTTCAGAATTTTCACAGTTAACCCAGAGTTTTGCAAAGAGCTATTTTAAGCTGCCTCATTGACATTGCAAATGCAGAGGGGCTCTCTTCCCCTCCCTCATCCTCCTTCAAAGCCCCTCACCACCAGCTTCTCAAAAAGAAAGGAAAAGCAACCCATTGCCCCTTGCTGGCAGTAGAATTTATTCTCCAGTTTACTTTCCAGCCAACTGCAGCCATTGCCTCTGGGCACTTGTTCAAAAACGCAGAAATGAAATAACAGATTGGCCAGGCCGAACACAGCTCCCCAGTCATAACCCTATTATCTCCTCATTCTGTCACCCGCATTAGGCAGAAGCCCGGGAGACTGGATGATGATAACACAGTGTTTATGTGGCTTGTTCACGTCCACAGTTCGCGGCTTTCCACTGGTGGTGTTCCCTCGTTCGTCTGTGAGCGGGGCGGAGGAGAGCGAGGCCCGGGGCTTCAGGCTCCTAGGCCTTTCCACAGGCCTACCCCTGCCCATCTTTAAGGGCCCCCGTGCAGGCCTCCTGCCTGGGAAAGAGCTCCTGCGTCCTGAGAAAGCCAAAGCAAGACAAAGGAACCACCTTGCTCCGCGTGCTTACCACCTACCTGTGAAGGAGTACGGTTGAAGCCACATGTGTGGATTTTTCTGAATATCAAGTATCTCTCCATTTAGGCTATTTATAGCTTCTCTATTCAGGGCAGAGTCAAGCAGCGCCGTCGCTTTATTTAATATTGTGGGGCCTTTGCAGGGTCATCTGAAAAACACATTTCTCCGGACGGAATGAATGTGTAGCAGAGGGCGGTCTCTGTTTCAACTACAGAAGATTGTTTCCTGATTATTGCCTTCTTTGTGAAATTCCTCTTAAAATTATAGGCACAAGAGAGAAATGTTTGAGGGGGGGTATGGGGTTACTTCCCCCCACCCCTTGACCAACTATTAAAATAGAGAAGTTTTAGAACTCACATGATGAGCGATCCGGAGGAAAATGCCTTTCTCTTCTCGAATAGTCTTTTCTATAGACTAGACACTGCTCCTTGGGGTGGGTGGCTTCTTGGGATGGCTCACATCCCAGTGAGTTTCACCTTTCGTCTGTCTTCATTCCCTCCATCTGTTCAGTGTAGCTCCATAATTATCTCTCTCATTAGTGAGTAATTCTTAGGGGAGGTGCGGCGTCGGGGTGATGCTGACTGGTTTTGCCCCCAAATTCCCCTTTCCCTGGCTGGCATCGGGCTGGATGATGTGGGCTGCCAACAGCGGCCTCACCCCCCATGAGAACCCTTGATTCAGCCCTGCTCTGGGTTTTACTGGTCACACCTGGAAGGCAGCATGGCTGTCAGGAGACAGTGGCCTTGTGCTGAGCAAACAGGAGGGCAGAGAACACACAGCAGAATGCTTTTTGGACAGATGCATTTTACTGGGTGGGGGGGCGGGGGAAGGGCAGGCTGTCCTTCAGCATTTGATTCAGGTTAATCCATCCTGGAGACAATTCTCATGTGAAGGTTCTGCTGGGAGTATGTGGGAGTAGGCAGTCCCCTGCCTCCCCCTCCCCAGGTAAGAAAGAACAGGGTAAAATGAACACATTTAATTATGTGCATGATGGCTTATATCAAACTCGTAATCATTTCTTCTTGCCAATGAAATCCTAACTACCCTGTCCTTTCCTTTCCGCATCAGCTCATACCCCAGACAACAGCTTTCTGGGATTTGTGGTCGAGCAGCACCTCAACTCCAGCGACATCCACCACATTAACGAAATCAAAAGGCAGAACCAGTCCCTTGTGTATGGCAAAGTGGATAGCTTCTGGAAGGTGAGTCAGTCTGTGTGCGCGTCGCTCTCTCAGAAATGAAGCTTGTTGGGTAATTTAATTTAACTTTGATCCAGGGAGTAATCAAGCCAAGTGCCCAGGGCTTAATGGGATCTGCTTAGAAGTAAACAAGACTGTGCTGGGATTTGGTCGTTCAGCATTTGGCTATCTAATAAAGGCTGTCCCTGCTCGTTCGCAAGTGGCTACCTAGCAAAGCCCTCTGCTCTTTGCTGGGAGTGGCACGTTACAGCTTCTTGCACGTCCTGTACTTGCTTCTGAAAGCTAGGGCCCTATGGGAGCGGATATCTTTCTGGAGCAGGCATTGCACAGAGAGCCCTTTACAGCCCTTTACAGCATTGCACAGAGAGTGTAGGGCAGCGCTCTCTAGATGCGTTCCTGGGGAGCCTTTAGCTGCGGTCAGCAGCCCCCCACTGGTCAGGGCTGAACTACCCGTGAAATGAAAACACCCGCCAGGGCTGACTGCAGGCACTTTGTCACTTTGTTCTGGGAGATCTGGGACTACACAACATTCTTGGCCACAGCCTGAGACAGGTTTCCCAAAAGCGTTGGACCTTGGGGCCTCCCGGATGATTTCCAGAGTCTGTCTGGGGGAGGTACAGTGGGAGAGGAGCCTGACTGGAGTGTGACCTGTTGCCCTGACCTCCAAACCTTTTTATACGGGAAGTCCGCCTTTGTGTGCCAGGGCCATCATTTTGATTGAGGCCATGTTTACACAGGACACAATAGTCTCCAGGACTTCAAAACATGCCTCTTCCGAAACATAAAAGTTATCACTTTCCAGAATGATCAGGTACTGGGGTCTCATGTTGTTACGTCTCCTTTATTAAGGAGGTTAGAAATCCAAGCACTGAGTGAGCGCAAGTGATGCACAGGGCACAGAATCCCTGCTGTTGGTTTTCTGACCCCACGTTCAGAAGAAGAAAAGCCGTGCTGCCCTCTCTTTACTTCTACAGCGCAAAGGATGCCGGAGGGACAATTAAATCGGCCTATTTCCAGGGAAGCTGATTTAATTCCAGATAGTTGTCTTTGCTATAAACAGCTAGGATTTTCTCTTAGTTTAGTACGGTGATTCTCAGCGGAGGACAGTTTCACCCCCAGGGGGCACTCGGCAATGTCTGGAGACAGTTTGGGTTTTGCCACGACGGAGGGAGTTGCCTTCGGCTTCTAGTGGGTAGAGGTCAGGAATGCTGCTGACAGGACAGCCCCACAACAGAGGATTACCTGGCACAAAATATGAGCAGTGCCGAGGTTGAGAGACCTCAGCTGGTAAATAAGATTGATTCCTGTGTGTATTATTTCGCATTTTCTTCTCCTGAGGGAAATAAAATCAGTCAAGACTCTAGGTGGTTATTTAACATGTTCCCATAAATTGACACACCTCAGCTTCCTTTGCATCAAAACCTGCCCTGTGTTAACAGAGCATCTTTCAGCTGACTTTCAGCCACACAGGCTCACAAGGACATGTTGGGTGTTCTCGTTCTCAGCTCAGTTGTGAAGTAAATGAATCACAGCACTGGTTTTAGGAAGACATGGGCTCTAAAAAAAAAAAAAAAAAAGCCTCACTCCTGCGTCTCCTCCACACCTGCTCAAAGAAAATAGTTTGCATGTCTGTGTGGACTTGACCTTGCAATTATATCCCTTCTGTTTTGGAACCAAGTGCAGCTTCCTTTTAGGTGCCTCTGGCAGTTTTTCAGTCTCCCTAGAAAAACAAAATAATAAATTGGTTCTGAAACCTTCTTGGTCACTCTTTTTTTTTTTTTTTTGGATAAAGTAATACCACCACTAAAAGAATGATTTTCTTGATGCCAGTCAGAATCCCAGAAGAGTTAGTTGTGCTGGCCCAAGTGATTTATGGCATGACTTAAAGTCCCTCTACAACTCCACAGATGACCCAACCTTCCTCTCACTGTGCATCATCCAGGTATTAAAAAAGGCTGAGTGGCAGCGTGTCCACGTTAGTCTTTTTTCCGAATACCCCAAATCTAGAGTGTTCAGTTTTCTGTATCATCATTGCTCAGTATTCTTGGATGAGAAAGGCCCCCAAAAGTGCAAAATTCTGTGAAGTTTTTACACAGATGCAGGACATGTCAAACTTGTCAACACGGTACAGGATGTGAGAATTGTTACTTGTAACAGAGCCTCCCCGTGCCCACAGTGTCCGGTGAACGCGCACAGAAGACAGGGGTGCAGGAACGGGATGCCTCTACGCCCATATTCCCAGAGTGGCATTCATCAGCAACTTAAGCCAGGGGCAAGTTGTATATATTGTTTTTCCTATCCCTTGCCCCATTGTCTCCCCACCCAATCTCCTGTGCCTCTGACCTCTTTGGAAAGGGGGGGTGACACCGTCCATCCCGGGGAGTTGAGGAATTTAGTGGGGACGTGTGGGCAGGCACAGGATTGTTGCTGACCATCTGTGGAGCTCCTCCTTCTCCCTCAAATTCTAGAACTCATTGAAACCCTGAAGATACTTGCTGTGCTATCAATCCTCTCCTATGTCCTCCCCTCTTCTGAGGAACTCTCCCCAGCTGCTGGGGCACTTGAGTGGGAGATGCCACCACATGCCCCCTCCACCCTTGGCTGATTGGTTCAGAGGGCTGTCCTCTGACCCAGGGCAGTCCAGCTCATTGGTGGTTGGCAGCCATGATTCTGGCTCAGAAAGCCACACGGGATCAATGAGATTCTTCACTTGGCATTGGAAAACAGAGGGACAGAGCCATGGGGATGGAAATCAAAAGGACACGTCCAGAGTTGTGATGAGGCCAAGGCAGAAGCTTCCCAGGAGTGCAGGGATAAGGAAGTAGGACAAATTTGGAAAGGGAGAGGCTGCTGTTGAGAGGATGATGGAGTAGAACCGCAGGGAGGAGAGGTGCCCCCAGAGAGGTGGGATGCTCTGGAGGAGCCAGGTAGGAAGGACAGACAGAAGCAACCCATGCAGGAGGGCGCCTGGGTGGCTCTGTCCATTGAGTGTCTGCCTTCGGCTCAGGTCATGATCCCAGGGTCCTGGGATGGAGCCCCGTGTTGGGCTCCCTGCTCAGCGGGGGGCCTGCTTCTCCCTCTCCTCCCCACTTGCTCTTTTTTTTTTTTTTTTAAAGATTTTATTTATTTGAGAGAGAGAATGAGAGAGAGAGAGCACATGAGAGGGGGGAGGGTCAGAGGCAGAAGCAGGCTCCTCGCTGAGCAGGGAGCCCGATGCGGGACTCAATCCCGGGACTCCAGGATCATGACCTGAGCTGAAGGCAGTGGCTTAACCAACTGAGCTACCCAGGCGCCCTCCCCACTCGCTCTTGATCTCTGTTGCTATCTCTGTCTGTCTCTGTCTTTCTCGGATAAATAAAAAATCTTAAAAAAAACCATGCAATGTGGAGAGAAAGAGAAATTAGGGGCCAGAGTTCCGCAAAGTTTCTTTTTTGTAGACCATACATCCTTTTATCACACTCTGTTTGCTTGCAGTATCCTGAATGGTTTCTGTTCCTCGTGGTCCTGTCTTCCCTACACTGCAGATGCCTGTCAGGAAATATGATCTGTTAAAAGTAGAGGCTAAGGGTGCCTGGGTGGCTCAGTTGGTTAAGCGACTGCCTTCAGCTCAGGTCATGATCCCAGAGTCCTGGGATCGAGTCCCACATCGGGCTCCCAGCTCAGCGGGGAGCCTGCTTCTCCATCTGACCCTCTCCCCTCTCATGCTGTTTCTCTCTCTCTCTCTCTCTCTCTCTCAAATAAATAAATAAATAAATAAAATCTTAAAAAAAATAGTAGAGGCTAAGAAGGAATGGGCTATGTCTTCAGCTCCCCTTAGTTCCGCTCCCATTTCATGGCAGAGGTACCCTGTGGTCTTGTCCTGCTGTTTTGGTATGTAGTGGAGATGTGGGAGGGGACCTTGCTGCCAGAATCCCAAAGGCACCAACTTAGGAAGCATCACTGTCCGAGACCCTTACATCAGACTGCTTACAGCCTAATCCCAAGTACAGAGGTCTGCGTTAGCCCAGAAACCTGTGGCGCTGGGTTCTGGGTATCTGCCTCTGGAGCAGTCTGATCATTGCATCCACTAACACATGCTTACAAGAAAAGTCTATCTAGTGTGGCTGAATTCAAAACCCCTCCACATCCTATTAAAATGAAAAATTAGTCGATTTTATAAAAATAAGACATTTAAAAAACTGTGGAAATTAAAAGTAATTGAAGTGTGGCTTACCTGTATTTATTTCCATACTTCTTTAAAAACAGTATCCAGAGCATAACTGAATCTTGTATGGATGATGCAGGGTCCACCTTTTACGTATTTGTGATCCCACTGTGAAGTCCTCATTACTTACTGATGCGTGATTGCTGTGAAAGTAAATGTCTTGAAGGTCTTGCTTTGAGCACCTCTGGGGCATAAGCATAGCCTCTGAACGACGTGCTGGGGTTCAGACCCACACCTGCCAGTTCACCAGCGTGTGAGGTACTTAACTGCTTCGAGCCTCAGGCTCCTGGACTGTGAAATGGGAGCAGTGACAGCAACCACAAGGGCAGGGCTTCTCGGACTTACTATTGCATGTGAATCGCCCATCATGTTGTAAAAATGCTGATTCCGATGCGGACCTTCTGGGCTGGGGCGGAGACCCTGCATTTCGCACAGGCACCCAGGGGTTGCCGATGTGCTTTTGACGAAAGTGCGCTGCAGGTAGCGTGGCTTTGGTGGGTTGGGGATGGCGCGAGGAGCTTGGCACTGACTCCCTGGCCAACCAGTGAATGCATCATTCCTTTTTCCCCTTTACTTTTGCTTTCCTGCTCCGCTTGTCAGGCTGCCAGCTATCATGTTTTCACTACTGTTGAGCCTGATTCTAGTGACCGCCCCCCCCCCGCCCCGCCCAGTCTCTCACTTCCCACTAAGCCCATTTGCGGCCCTTGCTGTTCCAGTCTCTGTGCCTAGCCTCTGAGAATGGGGTAAACCTGTGGTAAGTGGGGGACTCTGGGAGCTGACAGGTGCGGTCTCTTCCTGGTCACCTGCTGTCCTGTTTCGTACCGTCCGTGCCCTCTGGGCAGTACGGCAGGGTGGTCAAGGACACACACTCGAGCCAGATGGCCCGGTTCAAGTCCTGCCTCTGCCGTCAGCAGCCTGAGCACCAGCAAGTTCTCTTGGCCTCTTTTTTCATGGGGATGATGATTGGATTTCTCTAGTAATTAAGTGCATTAATACGTGCAAGGTCTGGGAGGGCCTGGCACACAGTATGTCTAAAGAAATGTTTGCTGCGAGTCCCGCATCGGGCTCCCTGCTCGGCAGGGAGTCTGCTTCTCCCTCTGACCCTCCCCACTCTCATGCTCTCTCTATCTCATTCTCTCTCTCAAATAAATAAATAAAATCTTTAAAAAAAAAAAAAAAGAAATGTTTGCTGCGATTACGAATATCATTACTAGGGCCTGATAGACACAGAGGGGATTGATGGGAGTGGAAAATAGGGGATAGAGCTATGAGGAATGGGCAAATATAAGCCTGCCCAAAGATACCCAGATTCCAGTTTTTGAGCTGTCTCAGTGGTTGGCAAACTCTGGCACTCCAGCCAATCTGGCTCGCCCCCCGTTTCTGTAAACGAAGTTCAGTCAGAGCACAGCTACGCCTGTTTGTTACCTGTAGGCTGCTTTGGCGCCAGGATGGCAGCGTGCTGTAGCTGGGATGAAGACTGTGAACGGCAAAGCCTGAAATTCTTATTATCTGACACTTGCAGAAAAAAGTCTGCCAGCCCCTAAGCGACACCGTGTCCCAAGTAAGCCAGGCCTCTCTTGGAGGCCCCGTTTGGCCAGCAGTCTCAGGCATGGATCTCGTCAGAGGTCTTTTCGGCTCGTGTCAGGGTTCTTGATTGTGTTCTGAATGACTGAGGCTGATGGATAAGCAGTGCGTGGGAGGATAAAGTGTGACTTTACCAAAATCCCTGTTACTCCATAACGAAGCCCCCAGGCATTGAGCCTGGCATTACTTAATAGGCTTCAACAAAGTCTCCCGCTCGTGGGATGACTAATGGCTGGGTGATAAAACAGGGCCTCGTATGAGTGCAGTGCTAACATTTCTCTCAGCCTTTCACAGCCATTGTTTACGGAGGTGCTCGCTGATTTCCTCCTGAGGCGGCATGGCTACGGCAGCCGTCCTTCGCCGTCTCGGTTTACAGGTGAGGAACGAATTCAGAGGAGGTGGAGGGCCTTGGCCGAAGTGCTGCAGTGCATGACCTGACAAGCCCAGAGTGGGGATCAGAGTTCTGACCTCCCCTCTGGGGCACTTGCCTCCTGCTGCCCCTCACTTGAGGAGCTGCCCTCGGCCCCTAGCCTGGAGGGTGGTGGTTCGATGTTGAGAGCAGGATTCAGAAGCCAGGAAGCAAGGTCTACATGAGTGACTTCCACGTGCAGCAGGAGTCCTGGGCAAACACGGGCGTCACAGGTAAAACATTGCTCCTGGCTGCTCACCACACAAATGGGGACGTCAGCAATGGCCTTGCCGCCAGTTCTGCAGAGTAAGTCACAGGCCTACTGGAGCAATTGAAATTATTGCTATAGCTCTGGACCCCAAGGGCCCGGCTTGCCTCCGCGCTAGCCTGCTTGGCAGCAACCAGAATCATCTAGTCCCAACTGAATTTGGAAAGCTTCTTTTTATCTAGACTTCAAAGACTATGTGGTTCTAAAGCATCCCCTAAGATGACACCTAGTCCCATAATCACAGGCCTAAGAAATCGGGCACTAGACCTTCCAGAAATGTGATGCAACCTTTTCCTTCTCTCTGTCCCTGACCCTAGCCTTCTTACTCTGTTCTTTGTGCCTGATCGGCGGCAGCAGCCAGAGTGGTCTTTTTAAAAATGTAAATCAGATTGTATTACTCCTTTTCTCAAAACCCTCCAATGGCTTCATTTTAAACTTGGAGCACCTCACATTCACGGTGAAATCCAGTCTCCATCAGATGATTTAGCGAGGCTCTCTGCAGGCAAGCTGCATCTGCATGCACTACTCACCCGCAGCTCCCCAGGCTCTGGCTACGCGGGGTCCCACACACCGCTCTCTCCCCCCGGGGGCTCAGCCACTGTAAGGGCTGCTGCCGGCTCTGGCTTGCCCCAGCGCCAGTCTCCGAGGCCCACCCTGTCCCACACATGCACCCTCAACCAAATGTCACCCCTCTCCATCTCCATCACCGCATCCTCTTCCTTTTGAGCAATTTTAATCATTTTGTGATCATGCATTTATTTTTCTGTCAGCCCCTCCTTAATTGTTAGACTCTCAACTCTTTTGAGGGCAGAGCTCATAGATTTTGCTTTACCCAACACTGTGTCTGGCACATAGTAGGCTCTCATGGGTGAGTGAATCCATCTCCTTGCAATTTCATTAAACTTAGCTGATGTATCTGGGACTCCTGAGATGTGTTTTGCTTTGGGCGCTGCCCTGTGCTGGCTGGTCCCAGGACCACAGGAAGGAGGGATTTAAGGAAAAGGCGTGGTGCTAGGCCTGTGCCTGTTACGCAGCAGACGCAGGTGTCAGGAGGTTTGCAAAAGCCCTGGTGAAATTAGCAGTGAAACGGCCCAGAAAGAGAACACCTCCCGGGGAGGCTGGGGACCCGTCTGGGGGCCAGCTCTGCTGGCATCTCTGGGATTCGGGGGCAGGCACCTCCAGGCCTCCCATTTCCACACTCATATGCATGAAGGTATTAGTAAAAAGGAATGAATTACTGATCCACACAACACAGCAGACCTCAAAATAGTGCCGAGTGCAAGAACCAGTCATAAAAAAGAATCTGTACTGTGTGATTCTGTGCCTATAAAACTCTAGAAAATGGACATTAATCCAGAGCAACAAGAAGCAGATGGGTGGTTGCCTGGGGAGGGGTGAGAAAGAGAGAGGTGGGCACGTCCAGTGCAGTTGATGGTGGTGTGATGGGCTCACGGTTTATCTGTGTGCCAGCACATACCAAACTGTATGCTTAAAATATGTGCGGTTGATTATGTGTCAGTTATACCTCGGTAGGACTATTAAAAATAAATCCAAGTTGGCAAACAGTGACCTGTGGGGTAAATCCAGCCTATAGCCTGCAAGCTAAAAAGGGTTCTTCCGTTTTGAAAATCACAGAAAGAAAAACCAAAAGCAAAAGAATCTGGGACAGCCCTTGTATGTTCCCACAAAGGCTAAAATGTTTGCTGTCTGTTCCTTTACAGAGAAGGTTTGCTAACCCCTGGATGAGAACAATAATTACTCACCTGTGTCTTTAGAGCCCCGGGAACTAACTACTATGGGGAGTCAAGGAGCAGCCCCACAGTGGCCCCACCGACTACAGCAGCTCTGATTTATCTGTGGCATGGGTTTGGATTCCCAGTGGACTTCACTGGGAGAAGGGTTTAACTGCTTTAAACAACCAAACACCTTGAAGGTCTCTAGACTAGTCGACTCCTGAGTCTGAGATAGAATCCCATTCTAAAAACTATGTAATTATCTAGCTCACTAATTTGGTTGACTTAGGCTTAGTTTAAATTAATGCAAAATTGGAAATGGGAGTAGTTTGGAAAAATGCCATCTTATTTTGCAATAGGAATTAGCTGCTCTTAATATATTGTTTTAATGAACCCCCTGAGACCTTTGTAATTAAGGAATGTATTGGAATCCTTGAAACGAACACCTTTTTGTAGGTAGGTTAAATCTTGTCCTGTTTGGTTTTTTTTTTTTCTTTTTTTCTTTTTCTGTTTTTTTTTTTTTTTTTTGCAGACTTTTCTTCCCAGATAATGTAGAGATAAACCAGATAAATTGAAACCCACCTTGAGTCAAATTGGTACACATTTTGAAATAACGACATTGGAACTCGTTCTATTGAATTTGCTAGAAAATCTAATGTGATCACAGCTCTTGGTTCTGGTTCCAGCCAGAAGAGTATTCCGAAGCATCTCTGTCTCTCCCCCAGCTGATTCCCCTTGGGGGAGAGCTCTGGTAGAAAAGACCTTGTCAGTATCCCGTGGAGGCCACCCTGGCCAGAGGCAGGAAGCAGCTTGTGCTTGGTTCCCTCTCTGGCTCACTTCCTGACACAAGTTTAAGTGCAGTCATATCCCATAGCCTTTCTTAATAGCATCTTGCTTGGGGCCTAGGGGGAGGGGGTGGTGCGGGAAGGGAACAGAGAAAAAAACCAAATGCAAAGAAAAATATCAGAAACAAATCATTGGCTTTTAAGACTCCAAGGACTCCAGTGCAGGGGACCTAAGGATCGTTGGAGGGTAGTGTTGGTTGCGTGCTAAGTGTAATCGAACCCGAAGTGGCATCCATGATAAGCACATCAGTGTCTGGGAAGCAAATGAGAGCAGGTTTGAACACTACGTTTGGAGCTCAGGGAAACTGTGGGCAGCCTCCTTTCCCTGTCTCGTCAGCCTCGTGGTCTCTTTGGTCAGTTGCCTGCTTGAGCAAGCTTTCTGCTGTCACCTTAAACCCACTGAGGTTTACTTGTCCCCGGGCAGAGAGAACACATTCTCCTTGTCGTACTTCTGTTTCGGCCCAGAAACACTGATTAGAGACAGTCTGGAGCAGTTGGAGGAGCCCTAGGTGGGAGAGCAGGTGCCCAGATTCTAAGTTCAGCTGCACCACTCACTGGTTGCAGGTCCTTGGAATTTGGTTTGCCCTTGGGTCTTGCTTTCCTCATCTGTAAAATGAGGCAGCGGACTGGATGTTCTCTTGCTTTGCTCCCTAGAGTTGCATGATTCTTTAAACTCCTTCTTGGCCTTCTCTGATTCCTTCAAGAGCAAGGGCACAGAGAAGATGGCCTACAAGACAACTTTATGGGCCGTCAGAAATAGGGCAGAGGGGTGATAATTGGGCCAAGCCAGGCACAGAGTCCATAAAACCAACTGTCCGAGAAAAGGATGAGGTTGCTGTGACTTAGCATCCATGTGTGTGAAAGAGATTTAAGGGATTCATTGACAGTAAGCTCATGTGAGTCAACAGTGTGGGAAGCTGCCAAGAACTGACGACGGACCTGCAGTTGAGGCACCACAGGGAGAAGGAAGAGCCGGCCGTCCTTTTGAGAACACCTCGCACCCCCAGTCTCTGCTCGGGCTCTGGGTGTGTCGGGGCACTTCCTTGCTCTGTGCTGGTGCAGCTGGCAGTGCTGAGCGCATGGACTGCAGGGCTAGACCGCTGGGGTTCCATCCTGGCCCTGCATTGCTGAGCTGTGTGGTGGCAGGCAGAGGCCCGAGTCTCCCTGTGCTTCCATTCTCTCATCTGTAAAATGGGTGGTAATACTAGTACCTACTTGAGGGTTCCTATGAAGATCACGTGAGTTAATAAACACAAGCTCTTAGTTTTCTGTTTGCACGATGCCTGGCATTCATTAATGTCTGTTAGTTTTTGCTGTTACTAATATTATCTAGGCGAATTAGAGCCTTTGGATTGAAAGGAGCAAAATGTGGGGAGACTCAGAGCCATGCTTTATGAAGGCTGATGGAAGAAACAGATGTGTCTGGCCAAGAAGAAAAAAAAAGGCTTGATTGAGTTTGTGGGTGGGTGGGCAAGGACTCCAAAGGGGTGGCGAACAAATCAGGAATCTGATTTGCCCTGAATGACCCTCAAAAGGGTTGGAAACGGGCTGCTGGTGAACTTGCTGGGCTGTCAGAGAATAATAGAGGAAGCGAAATTCCGCTGTCAGCCACCTGGGAAGCCGCTAGCCCCCTGTCGCTTTTGGCTGTGGGGCCCTTGGCAAGGCTTTGGGAGAGGTGTCACTCATGCCAGGGGGGATGATGCACTTGCTGAACTGGAAGACTCAGAGGTTCTGCGTTTGTAGAATGCAAGTGGAAAGGGGCAGGAGGAAGAGAAACAGGATGGAACACTTATTCATGGAAAAGTGAAGAAAAGCTTATTCAAGTGCGATCACAAAAACGTGTTGACCAGTTGACTGCCCTTTTGTCAAGCAGGGCAGCTTCATGCCTGAAGTGACAGATAGAGCCTTGGACCCCACAGACCAAATCTAACTCAGACCTTTTTCTTTAACCGGCACAGTAGTTTTCAAATTTTCCATTTGGGAAAGTTCATCTGAAAAGCCAGAATTCCCGGCTTATCTTGAAAATGTAGGTGGTGTGGCAAATTGGACTCTCATTCCTCTCGTGCTAAACACTGGCTGGAGCTTAGTGGTGGCCACCCTGATGTATGGGGTTAGGGGCTGTTCCAGGGATGACCGTCCTTCCAGGACCTTCTCTAACCCCTGTGTTTGGCCCTCAGAGCTATTTGAGTGTTGGATCTTGTACTGGGGAAGAAGCCATTTTTGTCTAGTCCTCTGAGGGAATAGGTTTCCTCACAAGGGGGTCAAGTTAGAGAAGGAACTTGGCATGCAACCATGAATTCCATGTTTTATCCAGGCCAAATAATTTTTTGAATGGCCTATTCGGATGTCCGGCAATTTTTGAGGCATAAGGGTGGGCAGAGAGGAAGACCCAATTTCCATTTTTCCTCATGCAGCTCCAGCAGGAAGCCCAGGTTCTGAAAATCTCTGTTAGACGCCGAGACTTGTCTTTTTTTTTTTTCAGAGCCCAGCCTGTGAGCACTTTCCAGTCGACAGCCCAACCCTGGTATGAGCTGCCAGAGCTGCTTCTGCCAAGTTGCCTTGTCAAAACTAAGTTTTGTTCTTTGGGTTGGCAGTTGGGGTTGGCATTCTTTGGGAAGAATGCATGGCAGTAGACTCTGTGTCTGGGACTTGGAACCTGTTGGCTTGTTGCTCTTGCCGAATGCAGTGACGTCTTCAGGTTTCTTCCTGCCTGGGAATGGACACCTCTCCTTAGACTAGAATTCCTCTGACAGAGCCCCTCATGGCCGCAGTCCGAAACAGTAGCTCTCTCGTAAATCCGTGCAGACACCTGGTAGGGTCCTTTGGAGTTGGAATGATTTATTTGGTCTTTCACTGAAATGATTTCCAGCCCAGGTTCCAGGGAATGGCCCAAAAGCCTAAGCTGGTTCTTAGAATCTAGGTCAATGTGAGACAGATTTGCCTGATTTTAAGTTCCACCCAGAAATTTGGTAAATATCCAGATGCCAGGGACCCTCCCCAGGCTCATGTAACCAGAATCTCCAGGCAGTTGTATGTACAACAAGCGCTCCAGGTGATGCCTTTAAGAAGATAAATTTGGGAAACACGGGACTAGCTAGTCACCATTTTCCTAGATCAGAAAAACTTTCATTGCTTCCTTTCCATGCATGGTGTACAGCCACCGTGTAGTCAACAACCACACCATGCTGTGAATGACACTTACACCCTTGTTTTAGGAGGCTGAGTCCTGGGTCTGGGCCCTTGATCCCCAGGGCAACACACCAGCCTGTCCCCTATGGGCCCGTCCCCGAAGGAGCCGCCCTTTTATTCCCATGGTAATAGCAAGTCCCCTAAATTAAATCCCAGCAAGGGTGCAGTCAGCTGACCCAGGTTCCAGTGAAGTCTCTCTCAGGAATGCTTACCTTTTGGCTCAGTAATTCAGGTCACAATTTGTAAGAATTTGAGAGGCTACACAGTGCTTCCACATAGCTGCATGAAACACGTATCCGTTTTACAGGCGATAAAACAGAGCCTGAGAGATGTTTAGGAGAACGAATCCACCTTAAGGTATGGATGAGTGATAGTCTTCTTGATGTCATTCCTTTGATGACAACACTTAACACTTCAGAGAAGTCACCGATGGTGCGAAAGTTTGGTTGATGAGTGACAGAATTTTAGGCCCTGTCGCAGGTGGTTAGGGAGGCATTTGAGGGGTCTCAGGGTGGAGAGTAATTTCCTTGGTGCCCCTTTGGGAACAGCCAGTAGTCGCCTCCTGTGAGAGACTGGCAGCCCTCCCAGAGGCGTGAACAGCTGAGTGTGAATGACGGCAGCTGTGGGAAGAGAACATATAAAAGTATCATGGGTGAAAAGAGGGCCCTTGTGCTCAGCAGAGGGTCTCCTCCAAAGCCAGGACTGGCTTGGGTAACGGGAGGCTGAGGCAGCCAGCGAACATCCCGAGGGCGGGGTGCTTCTGGAAGGTTCCAAAGCGCTGCCTGCCTGCTCTAATTGTGCTGGGATGAGTTCATTTGTAACTCTTAGTAAACACAGCTGTTGTGGTTGTAATTTGCCTCAAGGCTTTTTACTATTACTCCAGCCCTAACAGTTTGGCAACCGATATGGGAACAATGGTGATTAGGGGATGGGAAAAGAAGTTGCTGTCTGAGAACGAAGAGAAAGAAGAGCAGTGGCTGTCTGTGGACAGAAGCCACTGAGCGAATCCAAGTGTGTGAAAGCCGTGCTCTGTGGACAGGGAGGCAGCATCCCAGGTGGTGACCGAAGGGTCTTAGGCGCCCAGATGCTGAACAGCGTGGGGAGAAGCCAGATGATCCATGCAGAAGGGGCTTACAAAAGCATGGCAAGATTGTTTGCTCAAACAAAGAAGGGGTTAAGACCATTCTTGGTGAAAGAGAGAGAGACCTAATCCTCTGACCTTAAGGCAATCTGAAAGTCCTCACTTTCTGAACGTGATGGGGCACAGATGTGTAAGAATAACTGAAATAGTGTATTGATTATGATAGTTTTCCTCCTATTGGACTTCATTAAAGCACAGCTTATAGGAGAGCTGTTTTGGATGAGAATTCTAGGAATAGTCTGAATTCTTCCAGAGGCAGAGTTGCAACTTGAGGGGACGTACCTATACTCAGCCATGCCAGGCAGCAGTTGGTTGGGCCAGGAGAGCAGAGATGCACTGTTGATTCCTGAGATAAGGAAGACTGGGGCAGAACTGGGGCGGGGGGGCGGGGTGGTACCCACACACACCCCTGCAGCTTCTTAGCCCAGCTGGAGTGGTGCAGTCCCAGGGGACTTGAGAGGAGAGATTGCCAAGGACACTGCCACCCTCCCAACTCAAGGAAGGCTTCCTGGGGAGGAGAGGAGCTCGGATGTCTTCGTTCTTCCTGGAATGCAAGTCCCTGGGGCTGCCCCAGCTCCATACTGGGAGAATGAAGTTCACTCCCCATCAGTACTGCTGGGGAGGAGTTCAGACCTACCTGGAAAAGGATGCCTTTAAGTGAGGTCCCTGTGGTCCTTACATCAATCCTTACATCAGTACTCAGCAAAGAGAGCAAAATCATGGCAGTACAGAGAAATTAGAAATGTGGATTTCTGGCTGTTTCTGGGAGAGAAAGCAAAGTAGCGGTATTGTTTTACAGTGGAAGTAGAGAAGCAACTTAATCTGGGAATGGGATTCAATAAGCCAGATGAAAGTGTTGGGCCAGTCGTAGGAAGTTTGACCTCTCTCTGGTGCTCTCTGCCCTGCCATGGAGAAGGTATGTGGGGTGCTGGTGTGAGTGGGCACCCAGGTGGCTTCCCATCCCAACTGGAGTCCTTGAGAAATAATTTTTGGTAGAAACTGACACCATGGGATGTACATTGTGGAACCTTCTGCATCACCGCAGAGCCATATCATTGAGACCCCGAAACAGGCCCTGCAAGGACAGAGCTTGTTGATGGAGTTTTAGGTGAAAAATACAGACCGGGAGTATATTTTCCAGTGTGGCGTTGGTTGTTGGAAACAGAATGCACCATTGTATTACAAGAAGAGGTATTGTAACATTGAGAAACAGTGATAAAGCAATTTAGAAAAAAAAAATTTAAGCGTAATGTGTGTGCTTCTAAAATCCTATTTAGCATCTATATACAATTTCATACTTAAATAAAAATCATCTAAGCAGCATATGCTCATAAAATCTGGCTGTGCAGCCCTACGTACTGAGAGAGGCCATCTGTCCTCCAGGTAAGTCAGGACTCCCCCTCAGGAACCCGGGTCCAGCCTCCAGGGACAGCCGAGCTCCAGGGAACACTGGAGTTACCCCTGCTCAGCTGGAATTTGTACAGCTGGCTGGCCTTTGCTTTTCCCTTCCCTGACTCTATTTCTGACGAGCCAGGGCTCCTTGGGGGAAGTGACGATGGTAACTGCCAATATTTGAGCGCTTCCTATGTGCCAGGCATGATCCTCGAAACAACTCCGTCAAGTCAGTACCAGTTTTAACCCCGTTTTCAAGTGACACAGCCGAGGCCGGTGGAGGTGAAGATCCCACAGGTAGTAAATAGCTGAGTCAAGATTTGAACTGAAGGGGCATATGCTGTCCCACTCCTCTGGACGGCCTCCCAAGGAATGGGCTCTGGCTCTCTGGCAACTTCTTCCTCTTTCTCATGTGCATCCCCTCAATTCTCAAGAGGCTGAATTAAATCCGTGATGGCGTAAGGACAGATTTCACAAAATAGTTCAGTAGGGTTCTTAGTGGAAGAGCCAGTGAGCCGGTGACACTGAGTGGGTGAAACTCCTTTGCCTTCGTCTTGAATCTGAAGCCCTCTAAAGGTAAAATCAGGCCATTTTTATTATGATGATTCATTGTAATGACTCTTGTCGTCTAGGACCAGTTAGGAACCGGCTTGCAGATCAGGACTTGCAGAGACATGTCTGCCCTTTGGGAGCTTGGTCAGAGACAGACCTACTGGCCTGGGCATGTGAGAATTAGGGGAAATTGAAAAATGACTGCGAACACTAGGTGGTACAGCCCCATGTGGTTTTGAAGGACAAGTCAGGAGTTTGCAGACAAGACTCATAAGGCTGTTCCATGTGCCGTCGGTTTGGGGAAATCCACTTCATTTCCTTAATTAAGTCCCCACAGGCATCTCCTCAAGTGGGAGAGAGAAGAGAGGGCGAATGGTGGTGACTGGTGGGGGGTGGGAAGCGGTCTAGGAAGCTTTGACCTAGGTGTTGTCATCCTCTGTCCAGGCTGCTGAGGGGTCCTGACGGCAGAGGGGGAGTCTGGGGGGCTACCCCATGGGGGTCCTGCAGCTTGTCCACTGCACAAGCCCAGAGGACACCATTCCCATTGCACAGAATGGAATAAAGCTGCGTACACCCCTGTGCATCCAGACCAGCGGGTGATCGTTCCAGGTCCTCAGAGCCTGCTGAGGTTTGGCCAGGCCTCCAGATGGTGCCAGCATGCTTGCCGTGAGTAATGCAGGCAGGCAGGAGCTTCCCAGCAGCCTTGTCAGACAGCATACTTACCTGCATTTTCCCAGGATGAAATGAGGGACTGGGAGACCTGCAGTGAACGGACCTACTGCCAGAGAGAGGCTGTGTGCAGTTACAGGCCTCCTCTTCCTTTTTTCCCTCTTTTCTCCCTCCCCCTCTGCACTTTTTTCTTTTCTTTTCCTTTCCTTCCCCTCCACCTCCTCCCCTTCCTCTCTCTTTTCCTCCTCCCTTCCTTTTTCTCTTTCCATTTTTTTTTTTTTAAGATTTTATTTATTTATTTGAGAGAGAGACTGAGATAGAGCATGAGAGGGGGGAGGGTCAGAGGGAGAAGCAGACCCCCCACTGAGCAGGGAGCCCGATGCGGGACTCGATCCCGGGACTCCAGGATCATGACCTGAGCCGAAGGCAGTGGCTTAACCAACTGAGCCACCCAGGCGCCCCTCTCTTTCCATTTTTAAAAAAAAAAAATTGGTTCATTTGCTAGAATTCATGTAGATCA
The DNA here is from genome assembly GCF_054177405.1 of Leptonychotes weddellii. Classification (NCBI taxonomy): domain Eukaryota; kingdom Metazoa; phylum Chordata; class Mammalia; order Carnivora; family Phocidae; genus Leptonychotes; species Leptonychotes weddellii. The sequence goes on along the minus strand of NC_138371.1, from coordinate 86,811,772 downwards.
TTTGCTGCAGTTGATGCAGAGAATTTGTCCTAAATCAGTGTCTTTTTATTGTTATTTATAACTCTTCGACGATATTTTAGTGGAATGAATTGCCATATGGACCATTTAAACCAGGGACAGTTTGAGTGACAACTCTGAGAAGCAGAGGTGTCGCTGCTTTTGTGGACAGATCCCTCACGGTTGGGACGACAGAGTAATGGCTCCTCAGGGACCTCTAAGCACAGCACACCTCCTGGTCTGGAAGAGCCTTGTTGATGAGCCATGGGTAGGAGGCAAATGACCCCTCATGCTCACCCAGTGGCTTACTGGATGCAGCTGGAACTAGCAGGCCTCCTTCCCTTCAGTTAAGGCCAGGTTCCAAAGTATTACATTGGTTTTGCTTACTTACATGTTGTGAGAATGTGCTGGCTCTTGCAGAGTCATAATCCAAGGGTAGGGCCCCCCAACGTGAAACTCAACTGGCAGCCAGGGTGAGTCTTCCTACTGATACCAACCAAGGTGAAATGAGCTCAGTAGACCTAGACAGATCCCAGCTCTGACTGAACCACATCAGTGCCTAAACCACGGCCTTACCCTTCACATGGGCTCATAGCACCTGTTATGCCTACTTTGTGGGGGTGACATGAGAATTAAATAAGAGATACATGTGAAAATGCTTATTAAACTATCCCAGGCTAGACAGTGTGCCCATGAGCTATTCTTGGATCCACCGGAAGTGCATTCAGCTGAAATAAGCAAAATGCCTCACCAACAGTGGATCAGGTAGTTTTGCCCTCTCACATAACAAGGTCTGGTGGTGGGCAGCTGGGGGCAAGGGCAGCTTCTCCACATTAGAGTCATTGAAGGCCCAAGCCTCTTCTGTCCTTCTGCTTTGTCATTCTTAGCATGTTGGCCTACTGCCTTCTGGTCACAAGAACTCCTGCAGCTCCAAGCAAGTACCATTTCTGTGGTCAAAGCAGAACTAAGGGTAAAGGGACCGAAGACAGACATGTGTGTTCCTTTTATTAAGAAACAGAAGCTTGGGGTGCCTGGGTGACTCAGTCAGTTAAGCGTCCGACTCTTGATTTTGGCTTGGGTCATGGCCTCAGGGTCATCAGATGAGTCCTGCATCGGGCTTTGGGCTCAGTGAGGAGTCTGCTTGGGATTCTATCCCTCCCTCTCCTTTTGCCCTCCCCCGCCCCTTGCTCTCTCTCTTTCTCTCAAATAAAAATTTTTTTAAAGATCTTATTTATTTATTTGACAGGAACACAAGCAGGGGGAATGGGAGAGGGAGAAGCAGACTTCCCTCAGAACAGGGAGCCCAATGCGGGGCTCGATCCCAGGATCCTGGTATCATGACCTGAGCCGAAGGCAGACGCTTAACGACTGAGCCACCCAGGCGCCCCTCAAATAAAATTTTTTTAAAAATATTAAAAAAAAAAAACAAAACAGAAGCTTCCCAGTGTATTTTTCATCATCAGACCGGGGTCACATGCCATGCTTGGCTGCAGGGAAAGCCGGGAAAGTGGAGGAGGGGACAGTTGTGATTGGCTTATCAGATTCGTTGTGTCCTCAAGAGTATTCAGATTCTTTTAAAAAGGTTGACAGGAAGGGAAATGGATCTTGTATCTGTGGCACACTTACTCCTTTCTCTTTTCTCAAAGCCGGATGCTACTGTGGACGGGGAGCACATCGGAGACAGTGCTGGTAGAGATAAAGTGAAGAACCTATGTCCTCCAGGGCTCTGCCTTCCCCAGCTGATGTGACTTAGGTTTTCAGAAGGATCCCACCATCAAAACTGAACTTTTTTCGCAGTTTTTCCTCCTCAACCTGTTTCCTGGTTCCTATTTTCTAGATCAGAACCTCCGCCAACTTCTCTTACCCAGAGAATCGGCTAATGCGCACACTGGCCCTATCTCCAGATGTTTGTCCAAGCAGGGACCTCAGGCTTAATTCTAGCACAGTCGTCAACAAAATCCATGTGGCTTCTCCACCCAGCAGACGTCTAGCCACACTTCTAGCCCTCCATTCCCTGCCGGCTACTGGGTTCCTGCTGCTTAGCTCTGTGTTCATCCTTTCTTCTAACTGCTCCGTGAAAACAGACCTGAGCCCTAGAAACATTTCTCCTTCGCTGCTGACACCAGAGGGTAGAGGGTGCTGGAAAGACATTGCAGGAGGAAAAGGATTTTGCATCTGCTTCTCTAGTGGCTCCTACAGCCCCCAGGTCCTGCAGCCGCAGAGGGGAGATGGGGACCATGGGGCTGCGCCAGAGGGTGTGAGCTCAGAGCTTGTCATTGGAGAAGCAGAGCCTGGGGCAAGGTTCTTATTTTTTTATAGACAGTCTCAGTGTCTGTCTCTCATTTACCCTTCTCGAAGTCAGATTTAACAGACTGTTCAGCCATAGAAGTGTTTGCAGAAAACCCTAGAGGCAGAACAGAGCAATTGAGAGCATGGGCTTTAGAGACAGAGCAGAATTTGTTGCTAGGCTCTGCCACTTACTCGCTGCGTGCCCTTCTACCCGACACCTAACTCATCGAAGCCTCAGTGTTCCCAGCTCTAAAATGGAGATAGTCACAGTACCGACCCACAGGGTTGTTGGGATTCCTTGAGATAATTCTTACCAACGAATTGTATGTAGTACAGCACCTGGCTCATAGAGATGTCTCCACAATTCCTAACTATGATGTTGCTGAGGCCCCCCGGCGCCCAGTGGGCGGCTGGACTGGGTAGTTCCAGAGTTCTCACCACTCCGAGGCCTCTCTGTAAGCGGGGATGCACCTGCCTTCAGACCTCCCTGCCCTGCCTCATCTGCTTTGTGCTCTTGCTCTCGTCCGCTCTTTCCCCTCTTCCCAGCTCTCATTTGCTCCCGCGCTTCTCGAAATTCTGTCTCCCTCTACATAGGCTTGCTCTGTGATGAACGAATGGCACTTGATGGAACAGTTTAGAAATGTTTGCTCAGGGCCTTGCAGAAACACATGTGCGTTTGTTCTGAATATTTTATCTTGTGGTGACTTGCTAGTATTACTTGTCTCCAGGGTCAAGTATTTTCCCTTCTAGTTCTGTTCTTTCAGAAAGGAGGTAAGAAGGAAGCGTGGTTCTGGCTGTGACCCAAAAGACGGGTGAGTCATGGCTCAGGAGCAGAAGCACAGGTCCCGTGGAAGCGGCTTCGTGTCCTTGTGGGGAAACATCTGTAACTTCCGAGGGCTCCCCTTCACCCACTGGGGGTGGAGTTCAAAGAATTCGATTTCGTGCGGCCAACCAGCAGACGGGGACAGCCTGCCGGCACCTGGAGCCCAAGGAAAGTGGTTCTGTGGGCAGCTGCGGCCTCTGATGGGGCCGGGGTCCCTCCCAGGGAGCAGCAGGGCGGCACCTTGGCATCCTGAGGGCAGGTGCTCCGGGGTCTCGTTCACACGTGCGTGCCCAGCGCCCAGCCAGGCTCTAGCCGCAGGAGGAACAAAATCATATTTGAAGAGAGTGAAATGTGAACATGTGGATCAGTGGACCGGAGAAGCATGCTCTTGATTCCATGAAGAGCAGCTCTAGCCTTTTTCAGCGAAAGGACTAGTTGGCATCCTAGAATGGTATTCCTATGGCGTAGGAATTAGGCCGCGGGCTCTGGACTTGGTCCTGACCCCATCAATTGCCCTGAGGCCCCGGACACATTTTAACCTCCCTACGGAGGTTGTCCCAGCTTGTCCTCTGTAAAACAAGAAAGACACTGACAGTGCTTGGGTCGCAGGGCTGTAGAGATGAAACAGGAAGGTCAAGAAGGGCTTAATCTAGTGTCTGCCGCATAGTAAGTGCTCGAGGAGGGTTGGCTGGTAGCTTCCTTCCCTTTAGGTCAAGGAAGGTGTCATTCAGACTTAGAGATTCTTAGCACTTAAGAAAAGGATTAAGAGATCATTTTCTGGTCTGCTCTCTCCCAAATCTCTTTACCCACCCCACCCCCCACTTTTTTAAACTTCATCTTGCAAACAGGGATAACAGCACGCATCTCACAGGATTTGGGGGACGAGTCAACTAGAAATATACATGCAGTGTAGTTCCTGGTACATAGTGAATGTGCAAGAAATGGTAGCTATTATTATCTCATTACATCTTATTACTCAGCACCTAAGACTCCATTGTGCATGATTACACTTAAGTTAGAAAACAGCTTTATGCCATGACAGTGCGGGTGCACCTTCCCCCGCCTCGCTATGCTGCAGGTAGTGTGGTTAGGAAGGCGGGGGTGTGGATGAGGGGCAGACCCCTCCCCTACCCAATCACCACCCAGCTCTGTAGCTTTCAACAAGCTGCCTGTTTTTTTCTGAGCTCCACTTTCCTTCTCTGCTACCTGGCAGGTTCTCTGGAGATCTCCTAAGTTTGTAAATGTTGGTGCCAAGCCGGAATGGGAGCCATTGTTTTTATGATTCTGTCTTCATTCAGGGTGCTTTCACTGCTGTCCATATGGTTGGCTGTTACCATCTTTAGCTACTTTGTTTTTGCCCTGCCCCAGCCAAGTGGATTATATTCCATTTCTAACTTACCAGAGGGCAAGAATCTTGGTTCCTTGATTCAAAATGTATGTGTACTGGTTCCCAGACATTGTTCTAAGGTCTGGTACTGCACGAGTAAAGAGGTTGTAAGGTTGCCTTCAAGGAGCTTGTATTTTAATAAGGAAGAAGAAGGTAATGCATCACTAAATAAAATTACATAGTACAGGGAAATGTTCTATAAACAATGATAAAACAAGGTAAGGACATGGAGGATGATGGAAGCCCCTGTTTTTTTGGTTTTTTGTTTGTTTGTTTTTTAAAGATTTTATTTATTTATTTGAGAGAGAGAGAGAATGAGAGAGAGAGCATGAGGGGGGGAGGGTCAGAGGGAGAAGCAGACTCCCCGCCGAGCAGGGAGCCTAATGTGGGACTCGATCCTGGGACTCCAGAATCATGACCTGAGCCGAAGGCAGTCGCTTAACCAACTGAGCCACCCAGGCGCCCTGAAGCCCCTGTTTTTTTGAAAAGTGTACTTCTTTTTAATGTACCCCTACCGCTTCCCCAAATTCTAGTAAGGTCCTTACAAATAGAAGAACTTCTGTCAGTTTGTGCAGAAATGAGTTCTGATTTCTTCTTGAGTCACGGGAAATTTGAATTCCTGTCCTTGGCCTGATTATGATGACTTTATAGGATATTTGTGGTTTCAGGTACCCAGGTCAATGCCTAGAAAGAGTGGTTGGTTTCAGAAATGCCAGCATTTTTTGGAAATCCTGCCCAGGCTCCCTAATGCACGTCATGGTCATAGTGGTTTCAAACCTTGCAATCAGCTCTTGTGAACTTGGCCTTTGGAGGTGTGTTCTCTTAATCATTTCAGTGTGCAGTTCTAAGAAGTTGATTTTAGCTGCCTGCATTCCCTGAGCCCTTAAGTATGAACGTAGGTCTTTTTTGGTTAAAAAAAAAAAAAATTGAAATGTATATTTTTGATGAAAACTGTTATTAGCCTGCTAAATTCTGGTTATAGGAAGCAAGTTTGGGTTTTCAAGAATGTAGAGGAGCCAACATGAGCTGCCCCATCTGTAATGTTAGCCCTGGAGAGTTGTGGTGGTCCTCAGCTCTAGCTGCTGCTCGTAGGTTACCTGGAGAGCTGTTAAAAACCAGTGCCCAGGCTCCACCCCAGACCAGTTAGATCAGAACCTCTGTCAGCCCAATAAAAGCTCCCCAGGTGATTAGCGTACAATCAACGTTAACCACCATTGTTGTAGAAACTTCTTTGTATCTTATGGGAAGGTTTAGGCTGCCAGGCAAGCTATTTCAAAGGGTGGTTTTCAAATAGAGCATGCATTAGAATCACCAGGAACTCTGCAAAAGCAGGTACCATCCACAGAGGTTTGGATGCAGTAAGACTGATGGATGGAGCCTAAGGATCACAGGTATTTGAGATGATTTGGGAACCAAACTTAGTTTTCAGCTTCTGTACCTCCCTCCCCACCACCACCCCCCATGATTCTCAGGTGTTCCAAGGCTGAGAACCACTGTACTGGAGAAGCGAGGGGAGACGTAAGGGTCTCTTGACCGACCTCCATTTCTCAAAGATCTGGTTGACCTACATCTGCCATTCTTTGTCAGACATGTCGAGGCCAATAGCCCTTAGAAAGCTGGAGCTCAGGCTCCTGGGTGGTGCAGTCAGTTCAGTCTCCAACTCTTGGTTTCTGCTCAGGTTGTGATCTCAGGGCCATGAGATCAAGCCTCTCATCTAGCTCCCCATTCAGCAGGGAGTCTGCTTGTCCCTCTCCCTCCCTCTCTGCTCCTCCCCCCGTACTCTCTCTCAAATAAATAAATCTTTAAAAAAAAAAAAAAAAGTTGGAGCTGCCAGCTCCCCCACCCCAGAGGCCATGAACTTGTGTACCCATCATTTGAGTTGTGTGCACAGCAAGCATCATGTGTGTAGGCTACAGAACCTGTTTATGCCGCATGCCTGTTTGGTAGTTACATACTCTCATTAACTATTACATAAACTGATGTGAAAATTGAGAACAGTTATTCTATACAGACTTGGCTGTAGCTTTGGAAGAATTTGATCAAGGTGAGTCTTCTAAAAAAACAGATTTGCTGCTGAATTATGGATGGTTGAGAAAACAGTCAAATAGGGTGCGTGGGTGGCTCAGTTGGTTAAGCGACTGCCTTCGGCTCGGGTCATGATCCTGGAGTCCCTGGATCGAGTCCCGCATCGGGCTCCCTGCTCGGCAGAGAGTCTGCTTCTCCCTCTGACCCTCCCCCCTCTCATGCTCTCTCTCTCTCATTCTCTCTCTCAAATAAATAAATAAAATCTTTAAAAAAGTCAAATAAGGGGACAATAAAAATTTTGAGGCTGCATTTACATTGCTCTGCGAATACTTTTTTTTTAAAGATTTATTTATTTGAGAGAGAGAACATGCATAAGAGCAGGGGGAGGGGCAGAGGGAGAGGGAGACAGAGAATCCTCAAGCAGACTCCCTCTTGAGTGCGGAGCCTTCTGCTGGGCTGGAGCCCATGACCTGAGCCAAAATCAAGAGTCAGCCACTTAACTGACTGAGCCACCCAGGTGCCCCTGCTCTGCAAGCACTCTTAGGTTTACATAACACTTTAAAGAAATTTACTAATTGCATTATAGCTTTAGGTTAAAATAAAACATTCTTAGTACATAGGTATCTCTTTTCATTTTTGTCTGCTTTAAGGGATTCTTTTAGCTGATCAGCTATTTCTCCCTCTTATGTTGACTAAGAAACAGTCAACAGTGATGTCTGTTGTTGGGTGAGAGAAGCTGTGATTAGCGATTAACATATTAATACAGCACCAATTTTCTACTTGCTTATTTAAACAACAGTACATAATTTACTGAACTTTCTAGTTGTCTTATAAAACAAAATACCTCTAATTTAAATCAAACACTGAAACGAGAAATTACCCAAGGACCTATTGCTAATGTAGCTAGTGAGCTGTACTTCTTTAAAAGGTTTGCTTTTGAGATTTTCCTCTTGCTGGCTGCCCTGGGCTATTTTCAGTACTGCTGTTGTCCACTTCAGCCGGCTGGTATCCAGTTGTTATTTATAATACAGCGGTTGATTTCCTCCCTAAGAAATCCCAAAGCTCTGAATCAGGGGTTGGCAAACTGACCCAGAGGCCCACCATCTGTACTTGTATGACCCATGAGCTAAGCATGGTTTTTATGCTTCTAAATGGTTAAAAAAAAAAAAAAGGAATAATTGTGATACGTAAAAAATACGTCTGATTCAAATTTCAGTGTCCCATAAAGTTTTATTGGCACACATCTACACGCTTTTTTTTTTTTTTTTTTTTTTTTTTTTTTAGTACTGTCAGTGGCTGCTTTCACCCACAGTGGCAGAGGCTGGTAGTTGGAACAGAGACTTCATGGTCTACAAAGTCTAAAATAATTTTTTAATTCAATTTCAACTTAAAAAAAATTCACCTGTTTCTTCTACCTCCTCCGCCTCCCACCTCTGATAACCACCAGTCTGTTCTCTGTATCTGTGAGCTTTATACATACCTACATATATTTATACGTATATATATTTCACTTAGGATAATGGCCTCAGGATCCATCTGTGTTGTCGTAAATGGCAAGATTTTATTCTTTGTTATGGCTGAATAATATTCCATTGTACATCTATCCATATATCTTTATCCATTCATTCATGATGGACACATAGGTTGCTTCCATATCTTGGCTATTTTTTTTTTATTTATTTTTTTTTTTAAAGATTTTATTTATTTATTTGAGACAGAGAGAATGAGAGAGAGAGAGCACATGAGAGGGGGGAGGGTCAGAGGGAGAAGCAGACTCCAAGCTGAGCAGGGAGCCCGATGCGGGACTCGATCCCAGGACTCCAGGATCATGACCTGAGCCGAAGGCAGTCGCTTAACCAACTGAGCCACCCAGGCGCCCCTATCTTGGCTATTTTTAAATAATGCTGCAGTGAACATGGGAGTATGTATATTTTTTTGAATTAGTGGTTTTGTTTTCTTTGGATAAATACCCAGAAGTAGAATTGCTGGATCATATAGTACTTCTATTTTAATTTTTTTTTAAAGATTTTATTTACTTATTTGACAGAGAGCTCAAGTAGGCAGAGCGGCAGGCAGAGGGGGAGGAAGAAGCAGACTCCCCACTGAGCAGGGAGCCCCATGCGGGGCTCGATCCCAGGACCCCGGGATCATGACCTGAGCTGAAGGCTTCCACTTAACTGACTGAGCCACCCAGGTGCCCCTCTATTTTAATTTTTTGAGGAACCTCCATACTGTTTTCCATAATGGCTGCACCAATTTACATTCCCACCGACAGTGCAGGAGGGTTCCTCTTTCTCCACATCCTCACCAACACTTGTTGACTTTTTGATAATAGCCATGCTAGCAGGTGTGAGGTGATAACTCACTGAGGTTTTGATTTGCATTTCCCTGATTAGGGATATTGAACATCTTTTTATGTACCTGCTGACCATCTGCATGTCGTCTTTGGGAAAATGGCTATTCAGATCTTTTCATTATTTAATTGAATTTTTTTTTCCTTTTGAGCTGTATGAGTCATATACATATTCATAAATACATATGAATATGTTCATATAGACGTATGATATTAATCCCCTACCAGATAAATGATTTGCAAATATTTTTTCCCATTCAGTAGGTTTCCTTTTCAAATAGTTGATGGTTTCCTTTGCTGTAAAAGCTTTTTAGTTCAATGTTATCCCACTTGTTTATTTTTGTTTTTATTACTTTTGCCTTTGGTGTCAGATTCAAAAAATCATTGCCAAGACCTATATGCCAAGGAGCTTACCACCTATTTTTCTTATATTTTATGTCTCCGATCTTATCAAATCTATAGTACATTTTGAGTTAATTTTTATGTATGATATAAGAAGTTTCATTCTTTTGCATGTAGCTCTCCAGTTTTTCAAGACCATTTATTAAACAAACTATCCTTTACTCATTGTATATTTTTGGTTCTTTTGTCATAAATTATTTGACTATATATATATATAGTTCTCTGGTCATATATATATATATATATATATGAGTTCTCTGGTCTGTTCCTTTGATCTAGTGTGTTTTTATGCCAATAACATACTGTTTTAATTACTACAGCTTTGGGCGCCTGGGTGGCTCAGTCGTTAAGCGGCTGCCTTCGGCTCAGGTCAGGATCCCAGGGTCCTGGTATCGAGCCCCGCATCGGGCTCCCTGCTCAGCGGGAAGCCTGCTTCTCCCTCTCCCACTCCCCCTGCTTGTGTTCCTGCTCTCGCTATGTCTCTCTCTGTCAAATAAATAAGTAAAATCTTAAAAAAAAAAAAAAAATACTACAGCTTTGTAAGAGAGTTTGAAATCAGGGAGCATGATTCCTCCAGCTTTGTTCTTCTTTCTCAAGATTGCTTTGATTATTTGGGGTCTTTTATGGTTCCATACACATTTTAAGACTGTTCTATTTCTGTGAAAAATGCCACTGGAATTTTGATAGAAATTACATTGAATCCATATATTGCTTTGGGTAGTGTGGGCATTTTACCAATATAACATCTTCCAATTCATGAGCACCAAATATGTTTTCATTTATTTGTGCCTTCTTCCATTTCTTTCATTAATGTCCTGTAATTTTCAATAGACCTGTCTTTCACTTCCTTGGTTAAATTTATTCTTACGTATTTTATTTTCGATGGAACTGATTTAAATGGCATTGTTTTCTTCATTTCTCTGATAGTTCATTATTTTTATATAGAAACTCAACATATTTTTGTATATTGATTTTATATCCTGCACCTTTACTGAATCCGTTTATTACTTCACAAAGCCTAAGATGTTTATTATCTGGCCCTTTAAGAAAAAAGTTGTGGACTCCTGACCCAGATGGCAGCTCTGCCTGAGACTCTTGCTCTTTCAGTGGTCCTTCTAGGCAGCCAGGGCTGCTAGCCCTACATTCTCACTGTCCTTGAGGGCTTGCTAGCAGCCTGCCTTTAGGTAAATGTATTAAATGTAGCTGGGTCAGTTTTTCAGGGGTTCTTTGTTCACCTGTTCAACTCTGGCCAATCCTCTGGTGTGTAAGAACCAAGCTCTGGGTTCTCGAAACCATAAAATATTTGTAAAATCCTATTTCAGCTTTTAAAAAGGCAAATGGTTTCATAACTCTTTGATTTTGACAAATACCCATTTATTTTAAATTCCCGAAATTGACTTTTGGTGTCACCATTACATTTCTGAAGTTTGATGTACAAGCACTTCTGATATATTTCGATATTTGCCTTCCTGAGAAATCCCAAATTATGAAATCACAGGCTGAAAATAGAACTTAGGAGAAAAGCAGAGTTGAGCCAGACCACAGCAAATCTAAACAACTTCAACTTACAGCCATTATAAAACATAACAATCCTAGTAAAAATGGTAACAGAGTTTAAAAAGACACATTTAAAGCCTAAAAAGTAAATACTTTAGTAAATATACAACTTGACCCTTAAACAAATCCAATTAGCATGCTTGGGTAGTAGGGCACGTTGGGACGATTTGAGGTGCTGTGACTTCTTGGAAACAGGGTAGGATGCACAGTGAGGGACAAGAACCCCACAGGAGCACTTCACAACAGAGCCTGCGGCCACACTGAGCCAGGAGGGAGAACAAGCGTGTTGTGTCCCTGTGTGGCCTAATGCACGCAGCTAAGTGAATGTATTTTACATTAAGCTGCTGTTACTGAGTCTACAGAATATTAATGTGCTGAGGAAAAATAAAAAGTGACTTCTGGTTCTCATTGACATCATTCCCTATCCCTTCCCTTCATGTATGAGCTTATTGATGTTGAAGAAACATGCATTTTCACAGAACTGACTGTACCTCCTCCTTTATTCTCTCTCACGTCTTTACTTTCTCCAAATAATATTATTCATGAGACAGCAGGATGGGAAAGAGAATCTGAATCCCAATAACTGACCAAAAAAACCAAGCAGATTTCAAATAAGCATTAAAAATTTCAGGTCAGTATTTATGTCAAGACAGCATGAATACACCACAATGTATAGTAAATCCAAAGAAAATGGGGAATAAAAGGGTGTCTGGAATGCCATTAATCACTTAATCCTTCTTGTGCCACTTTAAGCCTCTCACATTTCCCAATTTGGGAAACCCTCAGCTGCTGATTGAGTAGTGTGTTCAGATGGGCTCCGTTATGTGCAAATACACATCCAACAAAGTGGGTGGGGATGGGGGCAATAGTGTTTTTAATGTCACCGGAATTTGAGATAGCAAGGTAAGCCTCAAAGATGAGGTTATAGACATACATGTATAATTTTTTAAAGACTCGTATAAGATTGGGTACTTATAAATATATATCAACACATGTATAGGGCATGACAACAGAAAATGAAAAATCATTAATAATATGACACTAGAGAAAGATAATAAAATCACTAATGATGAAGAATAGTGAGCATTCTCAGGAGGAAGAAGAAATACAGAAAATTAGACTTTGATAAATGCTTGTTAAAAGGAAGATAATTCTAGCATTTTTTATTCAGGGCATATAAAATGAGGTCATATTGCTCCTAATAGATGGAGAAAATATGGAACGGCTAAGCAGCAGCTATGCTAAGCAACAGCAAAGCCTCTTGGAAGGTGAGATAAGGTATGAGTAGCACCTTGTTATCAGCCAGGATCACATCACAGTAAGCTCTGGGAACATTTTGGTATGCTGACAGAAATCCTTAAAAGGATGTCAAAGCAAAAATTTGTTGCAAAGTAAAGTAACGGGTTATTTTTAAATGTGCAAAATTAGCCTGTGACTGGACTGTAGAGAATCAGTTCAGTGTCAGGGTATGAGCAGCTTTCAGAGGCAAAGTAAGAAATGCTTGAACAAGCCATTGATGGAAACTGCAGAAGGGAGGAATAACCTCAGAGGTGTTAGAAGAAATGCCATTCAAATAAGTGACTACATAGCTAAAATGTTACTGTTAAAGTTTCCCAAAATCAGAATGTTGTGATGGGTGAAGTATATCTGTTAAATTAGGAATTGAATTCAAATGTGACTATTAGGTTACATACACATACACACTAAAAAAGAACTTGTTAAACAAGTTAAAAGTTTTGTTTTCCTCTCATTTACTGCTTTAGTGGCCTATCATCAGGGACCCAGGCTGTTTTTGTCTTTCTACTCTGCCATTCAGTAATGACGCCTATCTTTGAAGTTACCTCTTGGTCCAAGATGACTGCTAGAGCTCCAGCCATTATGTCCTCAGTCCACTTAGAATGCAAGAGAAAGAAGGGAAGGATGGAAAGGGTGTACTTCCCTGCTGAGGAAGCCCACTTCAAAGTGTTCTTTTGGAAGCTGTCCCAGTCTTTACCTTACTTCCTAAAAAGAATGGGAAATATTATTAGCTGGGACTATTGTTGCCCCGGATAAAAGTATGGTTTTGTTGAAGGAAGAAGAGGGTAGCCACCAGCTATCTGTACCACAAAGTTGAGTATGTGCTAGGCTAATCTTTGTATTAAATGAAAGGGGCGGGGGGAGCTATATGCCTAGGAAATAAGCCTGCTTGGGACACCTCAGCGTAAGCAAAGGTTGGGATGAAAATGAAAATAAAAAAACAAACTGTATTAGAGTAGGAATATGTCAGAGACCACTTACTTGGCCAGATATAAGATCCATGATACAGTTTCTTTATCAGGCTGGCACAGAAACTCGCTTTCATAGAGCAGTGGCAAAGAGCTATGTTCCAGTCCTGATTCTGCCACCTAATTTATTAGATGACCTCACGCCAGTTTCTTGATCTCTGCGGGCCTCCATTTGTCCATCTGTAGGGAGGAAACAGCAGTCAGTCGCTCCCTCCCAAGGTGGTCATGAGGATTAACTGAAATGCTGCGTAGAAAGTTCCAGTACAGAACTGCGTGCGAGCTGAGCACACAGGGGCATCACACCCACCGGTATGGCAGGTGCCTGTTGAGCCGGGAGTCCTGTTTAGCTGCGAGTAAATCACCTGGCAGGCTCTAGCCTCCTGCCACCGTGTGCACAAGGGAAGGGGAGACCTCACACCCATCCTTGTGACTAGTCCTGAACAACACAGAAGAGTTCTCTGCGGAAGGAGAATACAAGGGAGCAGGAAGACTGGGGGGGGGGGGGAAGCAGCCCCCTCGTAGCTGTGGAGGGTGGGGTATTCAGTTATATACCCAAGAGCTCCAGAGCCAGAAGGAAACTGGGTTTGTGAATGGAAAACCAAGAGTGGAAGGCCCCATCAGAAGATGGACAGTGAGGCGACTGTCAGAGAACCGGGATGCTTTCTATGCAGAGTTCTGTAATCATGGCAATCCTGTGGGTGAGAAGGTAGGAGACAACAAAATTGGATTTTAGAAGGCTGCACCAAAAAATTAACAAAGATTAGGTAAAGAATTGACGTAAGATTAGAGCTGTCTAAAGCTCAGAAGCTGCCACCTCTCGCCGCATGAGTCAAGGACCACAAAAAAGAGTTCTCCTCACTCTTGAGAATTTGAAGAAGGCTTTTCTCAGAATAAATTATAGCGACTCTTCTTTTCTTTTCTTTAAATGGAAAACGTATCCATTTATCACGGGAAACTTCCAGTATCATGAGCTTCCATAGACCCATCAGCCAGTTTCTTCAGTTACCAGCTCCAGCTGCTCGTGGCTCATCTGTATCCCCCGACCTCAGATGACTTTGAGGCAAATCCAAGGCATCATTTCATCCCCCAGGATTTCAGCATGTACCTCGAAAATAGAGGGACTCTTAAAGAGATAGAACCACAATACCATTATCACACCTAAAAATCATGAATAGGAAGGTCTTTATCTTGGACGCACAGCCTGTGTTCAGATTTCAGAGATGGGCTCGTAATTCCTTTTCCTTGTCTTCAGTCAGCCACACACTGTGATTGGGTCTGTTCCTGAACTCTCTCTTCATGGGAGTCTGTTTGTTAAAGAAACCCGTGTATTTGAAGAGTTTCCCACAGTCTGCATTTTACTCCTTGTGCGCCCATGGTGGGGTTTACTGTCCACCTCTCCCATCTCTTTTTTTTTTTAATCGGCAGCTAAGATATTACAGCTTGATCACACAGAGGTTTAATTTTTGCGCAAGGCTACTTCATAGGTGCGGCTGGGTCCTACCATCAAGAGGCACAGAAGTCTGTTTATCTTCCTTCCCTTGATGTTCTCAGTCATCGGGGCCTCTTAGCCCACTCCATTAGTTCATTAGCACTTGCAAATGGTGATCATCTCATTAAGTGTCTTTATGAACTCACTTAATTTAAATATATTTGATGTTTCTCAGTCTGCCGAAGTTACTCTTACTGATGTTAATTTATTGACTTTTAAATTTAGCCTATTTAAATTTCATAAATGCTAAGTTTGGGAACATCTGAAAAGTCACCTAAGGGAAGAGACGCTGCTAACATCTGCACAAGCTAGCGCCCTCTGCCTTTTCCAGAGCTGCTCCTTTTTTAAAGGAAGGCTTTCTCCCTTTAATTTTTTTTTAAGTGGAGTAAAGCCTGGCCTCTGTGCTACAGCTTCATATGCTTTACCAGCTGAACCAGGAGACCCACCAGCTAGATGGGTCCCTCCTGATTAATTTTTTCTCCTGGAGACCCTGAGGCCTGCAGTCACGCACATATGGTATCTAATGGCTTGCTGGGTAACTGAGTTAATGGTGTGTGAAGGTGACCTGAATACATTTGAAATCCGGACTAACGTGGAATATGACAAGCTGCTCCTGTAATAAATTTGGAGTGCTTGTGTTTTTGCCCAAGTGGGTGTTAGGGGACTGTTGGAGAGAAAATACGAAGGCCTGAGCTCAGAAATTCTGCCAAGGACACAGGACACCAGATACCTCCTCTTGAGAACCTTTTTAATGAAGATGTTCACTGTCCCCTTCCCACCTCTTGCTGGAATTTTAAAGATAAGCATCACTCCCCTTTTAGAATTACTCTTTCTCCCTGAGAACAGCGAGTGACCAAGACAGGGTTGGCCTTGGTGTGGTTTCATCAGCTTTTCCCAACCCTTCCTTCTAGGAAAGATAGATACCAGCAGAATTTGACTTGCTCGCTCCATTTCGCTGCAGACAAGTGGATATTTGCAAGCTTCTGCTGGGGGCTGGACTGCCACTTGGTCCTCAGTTTGGTTTTGATTGTTAGAGCCACGACAGTGGGGGAAAAAAAAAAAACCAGAGTAGGACCTCCCAATCCATAGCTATTAATTTATTTAAAACGTGCAGTACCGTAATGTTATGTACATTATAAAAACATGGAAAACTAAGCGAACATTTTCATAGTTATTTCTTACATCGCAGTGAATGTTCCTGTGCACCCCATGTCGTGCAGTCCCCTTCGTTAGTTAGATGAGGGACTGTATGAGGTTCTGGCAAAGGCCTGGTGCCCTCCAAACAAACCAGACACCAAAAGCAAAATTCAGCTTCAGCTAATTTTGATCATCGGAAAATATGGAAAGAAATTAATTATTTTCAACATGTCAGTTGCTGTTGTTTTCAGAAACGGAATTTTGTTTTGAATCCCGTGGCAGGTCCACATAACCCTCTCAGAGGGAGGACTTCTCCAAGGAGCTCGCTCTGACTCGGTTTCCGCTAGGATCTGTGTAGAGTTGTCCAGACTGCCACTGAGAACAAATTTAAGTCCCAGGATGTGTGTTTTAGTCTCTGAGAATTAAGTCCCCCACCCCTGAACTTTAAGACACTGATTTTTGCTAAAAGAATCCCTACAGAGTTCCTTTTAAACATGATATTCTTTGGGCCCAGATCTGCACTACAGTGGCCCCCTTCTTACCCCCTGCACGGTTTGTTTTACTGAGTAAACATCACTTCTTCAGTATCGTTCTGCCCGCTCTCAACCTGTTGCTTCTCCCTGTCTGGTTTCAGACCCTAGATGTCTTTGCTCTTGGACTCCTGACTGTTTCATTTAGCAGATGTTGATTGAGCAGCTTCTAGACTAACGATTGGAGATATAATGAATAGGTCCCCCCAGGGGCTTGGAATCAAGGAGAGTAAGAGACACACTCAGCTCAAGCAGTGTTTAACAGGGTGGGAGACCCTACAAAGGAGGGAATTAGGGGTCCATTGGCAGGTGGGGGGTGGCAGGTGGTGCTGTTAGTGATCTGCTTGAGGAAAGTATCAAGAAGAATTGCCCCTCTGAGTACTTCCAAAGGGACTAAGGACTGCCTAGGATGGTCAATGGCAGGCTGCGTTTCTAAGCAGGAGGGAGTCTCTTAAAGACTGGAAGCAACAGTTAGTGAGCTGTGAACAAAGGATAGAGAAGAAAGGCTTGACTCTTACAGAACACAACGTTTAGAAATCCTGAGAAGATCCTAACTATGGCACAGCTCTTTGTAGTTCCAGAACCACTTGTCCACATCATCTCATGTGCTCTTTGGGTCCTCTCTGGAAGGGAGACTGGTTATCACCTGAAGAATCTGGGTGCAGGGACACCTGGGTGGCTCACTAGGTTAAGTGTCTGCCTTCAACTCAGGTCATGATCTGCTGGGTCCTGGGATCGAGTCCCGCATCGGGCTCCCTGCTCAGCGGGGAGTCTGCTTCTCCCTCTGCCCCTCCCCCATCTTGTGTGTGTGCACTCTCTCTCTTTCTCTCTCTCTCTCTGATAAATAAATAAAATCTTAAAAAAAAAATCTGGGTGCAGGTGGGTGAAACCACTTGGCCAGGGACACATAGAGCCCAGGCTGAGCCCCAGATCTGACTTTAACCCCTTTTCCTGTACCTCCCTAGGAAAAGTGACGGTGAGCATTGGGTTAGGGACAGACCTTCAGAACTCATTGCCTGAGAAATGTGAGGGGGTGGAGGACAGGTATTGATAGAGTGGGAGCAAAGAGTGTATGGAAAGTGTGAAAGAGGTTTTCCAAAATGGTAGTTGATTATGAGACCTCGACTTTATTTCCCCAGTGTATTTTAGTTGTTTCTGTTTTCAAGCCCCTGCTTCTAAATTAGATACTTTAGCTGCTTTTCCTTCTAAAAATATTTATTTGCAGCATTTTAGATTCAAATGTGTATGAATTAGGCCAATCACTTTTATTTTGCTATCTTTGTGTTTTAGAAAAGTCAGGAATGAAGGGAAGAAATTCCAAGAGGCATGATTTATTTCAGGGAAAGGGAGGGTACTTTTCACGTCCCTCTTAAAAATGAATCTTTCACGTAAAGGCCAGTGGTTAGCTGTCCTTTGAAGGGAACCTTCACCGCTGTGCCAAAATCAGAATCTCAATCTGTCCACTGTGGTTTCCTTAACATGTATAAGGAGATGATGCCTGGAATTTAGAACGGTGTTCTTAGTTTGATTGGATCAGGCGAAGGAAGGAGCCCAAGAGAGACTTGCATTTTAAATGGCCTGGTTTATCACATGTCAGGTCCCAGCCTTTACAACAAAGATGTGTTGACACTTGCTATTCTGAGGAGAGAGATTATGCACGTTATTACAAAGTGACACATCCATCATGATGAAGTCGTGGATATTAATGGGTATGGCACTGGGCCAAATGCCTTGGAGAGGAAATGTACCACGCACGGGCCTTAGGCACTAGAGCCTGACCCGGACGAGGAGCAGCAGAAGCAAGCCCCTGCCGGCCCACTCAGAGGGGGGATCCCCTCGGTCAGGCCCAGCATCGAGGACAGAGGACCCCTTGGGGAGTGAGGGGTCTGCCCTATACCACATGGAGGTCTGTGCCCTGTCTCTGACATGACAGGGTGCTGGGTGGAGCTCTTTGAGAGGCACGGTGGGGAGTGGGTGTGTGTGTGTGTGGGTGTGGGTGTGTGTGTGTGTGTATCAGACAGTGTGGTGGGAATTGTGACCCCTTCACATAACAATAAAAAAAATTTATTTCTGTGCATGCTCCTATAATAGGGCAGGTATGATATTCCCTTATTTTAAAGATAGAAAACCTGAAGCTCCCACAAGTAGTCACAGAGCTAGAATAAAACCCCAGATTGCTTCATTCTCTGCCCCACACTGCTTACTAAAATTTACACAAATGTGGATGGATGCCCAGAAAGCCACATTCCTTCAGGTTAATGCGGAGGTAGCCAGAGAGGTGGGGGCCTAGCCTGCCAGACCCGTTCTCTCCTCTCTTACTCTAAATAATGAAGCGAGACTGGTGACAGGTGACCCAACTCTGCTATCCATCCTGGGAGACAGTGTTTACCCTGAATGCCTCCTGCTGGTAAGAGCCACCAACCATAAGGATCTCAGTCTCTGTGAAGCAGTGTGGTTTACCCTGCACATAACCATCCCAACAATGAGCGCTTCCTGGAACATGAAATTATCTGTTACTTGGAGATGTCACCCGTGCAGACTTTGCAGCCGGGGTCTGGGATGGCACCAGAGGGCACGTCTGTGACCTGTATGAATCCGTTTAGTTGTCCTGATGTCCCCAAAGAGGTGCTTGTTTTTTTAATTCATTAGGGCTCCAAAGAGAAGAACACCTCCAAATACTACCATAGCATCAAATCATTAGTTCTCTTAGAGCAAATTAAGCGCTAAATGAAACCTTTTCTAGTCCCAGGCTGTGTGTTACTGTGTTTCTTCACAACATGGTATCTTGGTTTTGGATTTTTTTTTTTTTTTTTTTTTGTAATTCAGAATCAAACTAATAGAACCAGTCCTCCCCGCCCCCCCACCTCTGCTTTTGCAGAGTCCAGGGAGAAACACATGCATCTTCGTGCAGTGTAAATTGCTGTCCTTTGTGTGGGGTTCAGCAAACTCAAGCTTTCCTTCTTATTTGGAACTGGGAGAGGCTAACAGGAGGGTGAGGCCTGGGGGGGTACCCTCTCTCTAGAATGCAAGCGAAAGGTGTGCATTGTCCTGTGTAAGTGGGCTCAGAATCCGTTTTCTCTTCCTGGTTGCCTCCCTAAAACATGGCCTTCTCCAATTATCTCACTTCCCAAACCTCAACATTAGTTACTACATGGGAAATGTGCCCCTTCAGGGCTGCCTACTGTGATTTTGGACATAGGTATTATTTTGTTTTTCCTGTTTGTAAGGTAATTACTTGTGGAAAAGTTAGAAATTGCAGGAAAGCAATTACTTTTCATCCTAGCACGCAGCGATAACCAGGTTGGATATGTGTTCTGCCTCTCACTTTTTTGTTTTGTATATCTTGCTTCACATGAAAGCAAGTTTGAAATTAATAAAAAGCGTTCCTCGATAAACTAAGTAAAGATAGGTGGACGAATATGGCTACACTGTCCATTACCGTGAACATAGGACGAGTTGATTTTGATGGAATCTGTGACAGATCTACAGAAGCTAACACATGAAAACAGAAAATGTGATGTGGCCCATTACTGAAAGAAACCAAAATGGAGATTTTTTCCCCCCTATTTGTAGAAGAATACATTAAAGTTATTAAGAAGGATTAATCTCTTACTTTTTTTGTTTTCACAAGGTCATCCTTTTTAATTTTTTCCTGACATATGCAAAGCTCAGAAAGGAAGATGTCCATTGTTCACTTTTCCAGTCATTATTCATTTCATTTCATAGTTACTCCTGAAGATAATCTTGGACCTAAAAGTGGGGGTGTTAACAAATGATCGCCTTTGGGTGTCAAAAGCTCCAGGTACTCCATGCGTTTTCAGTTGGCGGCCAGCCTCGGTCTGATTCTTTGGGGAAGTGGAGGTGGAGAGTGACTTGTTCCAGAGTCGTGACACCGCCCCCCTACACTTCTCCCCACCCAGGGTCATTGCTTTCGGCAGTGGAGGGCAGTTTTCTAATGAGCTTAACACCGAGCTCTCAACACCCAGGGACGGGTGAGCTGGGAGGAGAGGGGACCTGGGTGGCCATCAGAGCCCCTGTGCCTCATCTCCTTTGCAGATTACTGGCCCTGTAACCCCTGGGAAAGCAGGGAGGAAGGTGCTTTAAGTCGTAAATTTATTATTCTTTTAAAGATTTTATTCATTTGAGACAGATAGAGCATGAGCGGGGGGGAAAGGCAGAGGGAGAGGGTGAAGGGGGCTCCCCACTGAGCAGGGAGCCTGAAGTAGGGCTCCATCCCAGGACCCTGGGATCATGACCTGAGGTGAAGGCAGATGCTCAACTGACTGAGCCACCCAGGCGTCCCTAAGTAGTAAATGTAACTCATGGACTTTAGGGCTCAAAGGACCTTCCAATCAATAAGCCCCTCATGTTACAACTGAAGAACTTGAAGTTGCAAAAGATAAAGCAGGTTGTCCAGGCTGATCTAGGTGGTTCTGGGTAGACTAAAGCTTGTATCCCGGTGTCCTGCCTCCCAAACACTTCACTCTGAATAGCCTTGCACATGCTCACCCAAGAAAAAGATTTTCTTCAGAGAGTGTGAGAAGTTCACCAGGGAGAAGGTTATTCCAGGTCAGACCCGGGGAGTGAACTTCATGCACGGTGCTGGCTGAGCAGTGTGAAGTTTGACAGCTGCCGCGGGGCAAAAGTGTGGTTTATGAGGAAGCCTTCCATCCCCAGACTTCTGCAAAGTGAGACAACTTTGAGAGTGGTTTACCACCTTTTCCTTTTGACTCCATCCACCCACCTCTTCCATCTCTCTGCACTTTTACTACTCAGAGCATCTTGCCTTTCTCTGTCCTGCTAGCTGACAGAGGGAATGACCTGAGTCCCCTGGCCATGATCTTGCCACCAGCGTGGTTGATGGAATGACAGAATGTGGCCCTTCCTCACCTCTTAGTGAAATGAGGCTCACCACCACACACTTATTTGAAGCATTAGGTTCCAGACTAAAGTCACCCATACCAAATTCAGACCTCTGTTACATGCATACCCCACCTGGACTATTAATTGCTTGGTATTTTTAATGGGCTCATTTTAAGAATAATTATTTTAGGGGCACCTGGGTGGCTCAGTTGGTTAAGTGTCTGCCTTCGGCTCAGGTCATGATCCCAGAGTCCTGGGATCGAGCCCTGCGTCAGGCTCCCTGCTCCGTGGGAAGCCTACTTCTCCCTCTCCCACTCCCCCTGCTTGTGTTCCCTCTCTCGCTGTCTCTCTCTCTGTCCAAAAATAAGTAAAAATCTTTAAAAAAAATAATTATTTTAGCTTTATCATAAGTGATGAATGAGCATGAAATCTCATGGGTGTGTTACTTAGTTTTTCTAAGCCGTATATAAGTAGACTTACAACTATTAAAATTAAAAACTTTTACCCGTGCTCCACCTAAAATCACCTTGTATCTGTAAACATTACATTGAAAGAGGGAGATTCTGTTGAATTCAAGCAAGAAACAACTTTTTTCTCCCTTGAACTGTACAGTTAGTCTTTTCTGCCCCTTGGATACAATTTTGGGCAGGTCCTATAAAACTTGCAAAAAAAAAAAAAAAAAAACCCTCTGTTACTTTCAGTTCCAAGAACAGTCCAAGTGCAGTAATTAAAATACCCATTCTAGTTTAATAGTGGAAACTCTGAACATCATCTCAAGTTAAGCTCCTTTCCTTCCTCTCCTAAATGCTGTTTTGCCTGAGAAGCCTAAAATGAAGGTGTGGCTCCCTCTCAGGGCTGGTTTCCAGCAGCCCACCCTCCCTGTGGCCCCTTGGACAGAGCCCTTCCTCGAAGGATCCAGTGGGGCACCTTTCTGTGTGGTCCACACCTGCACCAAGGGAAACAGTCATCTGTTCCTTTGAGAAATCCTGGGAGTTCTGGTCCGTTCCTATTCCTGACATCTCCTTCAAGGCATCCTTCCAGCTCCAGGCTCCAACCATGAGGCATTTCAAAGCTTGGATCTGGTGCTAATCTGTGTGCCCCAGGAGTTCCCAGGGATGCACGTGAAGCTCTCCCAGTGGTCCTCTAGAGCCTTGCCCAGCTGGTTAGGTAGAGGAGGGAAGCGAGCCAACAGCTCCCCAGGGATGACCACCCTCTTCCCCTCTCAGGGTGTGGGGAGGAGGGCGTACTGCTCACTTTGAGTTATGTGGTACCTGTCGCTTGGTGGCTGGCCATTGGGGCCTCAGTTTAATTGGCAGGAGAAGCCCCGTGTTCACACTTGTCACACTGCCCACCAGAGTGAATGTGATTCCGAACCCTTCCCTGGAGACACAGAGGACAGTCCTGCCAGGTGACCCCTTCTCTATGTTTAGACCGCATCCAATTGTTGGGCGCTGGCCTAAGCCCATTGGGATCCCGTGTCTTCCACTCTGTCAGGAGTGGGTGAGACTCACAGGTCACCTCCATTCAGTCCATAATTCACCCAACCCATGCGGGCTCTCTAAAAAATGCAACCTCAGTTCTGCCAAGGCAGCCTCTTGGTTTTCTGTTCTTACGTTGTGACACCTGGTGTGGTAACAGTGGCCCATTTTCCACCTGCTACCTGTTAGCACAGGAGCATAGCTGGTGGGCTTTGTTGCTCTTGGCCCGCAGCAGTCAGAGCAGAGTAAGGGGCACCATTATCCGTAAGTGACTGCATTTGCACTGGGGGGCGAGGGGGCTGTGAGAGAAGCCAGCTTTACCATTTGAAGACCTCCTGCCCTTCTCAAAGTAGAAAGGAGAGTTCATTGTTTTCACAAACTGGCTGGCAGGTCCCCAGGGTCCTTTGAGAGGCATTTGTTAAATTACAGAAGGCCCCAGTGCTAAGGCAGAGAAATCCCTGAAACTTGAAAGTACTGGGAAAATGGGGAAGCATGCTAGCTAACCAGCTAGGGTTCAGATAGAAAGATCTGGGGGTGGGGTGGGCTTGGGTTCAGGTTGGGCAGCGAAGTGAAGGCTCTAGCCATCTTGAGACTCATTTCTAGCTTGTCCCATTTTATGGTCTGGCGGGTAGTGTACCATATGTTTTTTAATGAAGGTATATATTTAAGTAGCTTTTATATACATTTTATTCCCAATTCGAGCTTAGCACGTATTAGAAAATGTCTAATATAATTGGAAGTGATATTCAATATTTATAGATCCACCAGCAGTAACAGGGCTGATTGCTCTTTCCACATTAGCCATTCAGCCTAAAAAATCTTCGGAATTTCTTAGAAATCTCAAGAAATCTGAGCCACCTAACTGGACAGTAGAGAATAAGTCAAGTACTTTTGAATATTCTTCCCTTTCACTCATTCCACATCCTTTTCTTTTCGCCCTCTGCCCAAAACTCAGCAGTAGGTAGGTTCTAGAACTACTCATAACAGACTCAAGTGTGGCTTATGTACAACTAACCCATTGCGCTAGATGAGTTGTAATTTATAGCAGCTGAGGTCCAGTCAAGAATAAGTGTGGAGCCCAGGACAGCAAAAGGAAGCAGATTCCCTTCTTTTGTTGGCCATGGGTCCATAGGGGGGCCACAGGCCAGGCTGGAGACAAGAGCACAAGGTTCCCGTTATTCCCACTGTAATGATTGAACATCCGCCTTTCTCCTTCAAAGGTCAGGATTTAGGGAGGAAGGGTCAAGGGTGGCAGGCTTAGAGCATCTTAGCTTCCCAGAGTCTTCCAGAAGCCTAGGAGGCCTGAGTGAGACACAGCAAGGACCCCCCCCCCACACACACACACACCCCTTAACCTTGGGTGGTTACTTGCAATAAATGAGCCAAGGACCTTAAGGTCTGATTATTCTGTAATGTAAATTCTTTCTGCTTCACTGCTGAAATTCAGAGATTTGCATTTTAGAACTTCTAATCTTGGAATAAAAGAATTTTTCATCCTGGTTGAATTTTAGACTTCAGGAACAGGCTAATGAGGTAGGGTTTTTTTGTTTTGTTTTGTTTTGTTTTAAATGTCTCCCTCCCTCCTGTCCTTCTACCTCACAACTCCTAAGAGAACTAGATTATAAGGAAGATGACTCAACTATGAAAGACATCTTGTAAGGTCTGCAACTCTCGGTTTTCTTTTCATTAAAATACACCTGAGGTAAAGTCACGGACCTTAAGCTCATTTGCTGGGAGAAGGTTTTGTTGGGGAAGGACCTAGTTCCTGAGGCAGGGTGGGAAGCTGGGCAGGACTGGGTAGGAGAGCCGAGCGGGAGGAAGCCTGAGATCCGGCTTCTCCGTGAGCCCATAAATGTGCTGTGCGCCCTGCGCCCTCCCTGTTTGCTCACCCAGCCCCTAACGTGTCCTGAGCTCCTTCTCTGCGCCAGGCCCCCCCAGGCCTGGAAGCCCCAGCATCCTGCCCTTCAGAAGTCCCCAGCCCCGCAGAGTGGGCAGGCCAGGCCAGGGCAGCCCGAGGAAGCCAAACAGGAAGTGACTGTGCAGAGATAAACTGAGGCATACTAAAAAGCTTAAGAGTTTATTTGAACAAAATCAGTTTGCAGGAGGCAGTGCCAAACCGGAAGTAGTTAGGAGCACTCTCCTGACAGGAGGGGATGGGGGCACAAAGACGTAGAGGAGGTGTGGAAGCGAAGAAGGGAGATTATCGCCTTGGCTGCGCCTTACCGCCTAGTGGGCTGTTGGTGACTGGTCGTCTCTCCAGCGTTTTGATTGTATAACTTCGAGGCATTTGCCAGCTTCGCTTTATGGAGGCCACCACAGCATCAGAACCACCGCCGTCTAATGGCCTCCTTGTTTAATTAATTGAGCGATACAGACTGCACTGAGGAGGTGGCACCTCACTTCACCAGGGTGAGCCCAGGGATTGCCAGCTTGCAGAGAAGGAAGGGGGAGGAGTCCAGGAGAGAAAAGGAGGGGGAGAGGAAGGGTGATTCAGGCCAAGGCAGAAGCAGGGGGGATGTAGGTAGACCTGACACAAAGGAGGAGGGAGGACGGTAGGAGATGAAGCTGGAAAGCCTGTAGAAGCCCGTTTTGTGGAGGGCCTTGTGTGCATAGCTAACGAGGTGGTCTCTCACCGCCACGAGGAGCCTTTGAAGACTTTGTACGGGGGACCGAAATCTTCAGTTCTGGACACCAGCCCTGAGGATGGTGGATTGAAGGTGTGAGGGCCTAAAAACAGGGTCTCAGCCCAGGGCCTCTTCTAGAAAGCAAGGCCTGAGGTAAGTTTGGGTATTGCTCGTTACTGGGGAAGGAGGTGCAAGCCCAGGGCTGCAAGGGCACAGGAAGAGGGGAGTGAGGCCAGGAGAAGTACAAGGTGATGTGCTGGCGCGGACGATTGGCCTGGCCACATGGCACTCGGCACTCCTGGAAGCTTTGCAAGGAGGAACTCGGCTTTGGTGGAGTCTGCCGGAGAGAGAAAGAGGGCAGTTCTATTCTCCCTGGCCCCCCCTGTGTCCTGCTTCTCAGGGGCCCTGGTCCACCTCTCCGGGAACTAGCGCCCCTGTACTTCTGGGATGCTTTTCAGGGTTGTGGCCCCCCGATGCCCCCCACCTCCCGGTGTAGCTTCCTCCCGGTCTGATGGTGCAGGGCAGCCTGGGTGGCGTGAGCACCCACAAGGCAACTAGAGGAGTCTGAGAAGGCTCGGGAGGATGCGTCACCATTCGGACAAGGCATCAGCTCAGAGAACACGTGCTGTCTCGCATTTGGCCTTCTTGAAGCAAGGACTTCGTTATCTCTGTCTGGAGCTTGACCTGCGTGTGACGGGACCCACGCTGGATGTGGCAGCACAGCTTTGGACTCTGGGGAGGGATTGGCTCTTCCACACCCGTCATTTCTTCCTAGGGAAGATGCCCACGGGCTCAGCACTCACCAGGTGCTTTCCCTGGACCAAAAACTCTGGGCAGAGCTATAGAATTATTTATTTTAAACTGACAAGTCACAGGCGCCAAGTGGATGAGGGGAGTAGGGTTCCCGGAGAAAGGATGTATGTTGTCTGCAGTGGGGAGCAGGGATATTGCGGGCAAGAAGATCCCTGTGCAACCAAAAGCTCAGAATACTGACATTTGCCAAAGAACATTCCTCTACTCCTAATTCACCGGCTGGGAAAGGAAAGGGCTCGTGGTTCTCCACTTGTGCTTTCTGCCTCTCCCGCTGCTGTAGAAGCGCACTGGTATTGCTTTAGATTGAATTGTTTTCCTAAAGCTCTCTATTCAAGCTCCGGAGAGCTTATGACCAATTCTGCAAATGCACCTGCCTCCAGCGACAATCGTCAGCATCCACAGACACACGGAAAACATTCCTCCTTTGCTCCAGCATGTTCTCTCCTTTGCCTTTTCATCTCCCCTTCCCCCCACCTCCAAATGAGTTTAGGTAGATTTGAATTTTAATCAGTTTGATTGGTTGTTTTTAATATGAGTTTAAGTTGAACTAGAGGCTGTTGAACAGCATTCTGGGGCTCCCAAGTTGCTCAGCTGGGACTGGAGGCATTTCTCTCTCTCAGCCCCCAGAAAGGGGCGGTGGCCTGCCTGGGTTTGATGGTCAGTGCAAGAGGCTTCTGACTGCATCTCATTAACTTGTAGGTGATAGGGTTTGAGGAGTAGATAATTTTCTTTGACCTTGGTCTCTTAGATCAGACAGGGAAGGCTTTCTAGGGAGTGATCTGAATCCAGTTCTTGGATCAACAAAATCCAAGACACTCGGTTCATGGTAGCACTTTTGCCCTGGGCCTGAATATCTAAAATAAAGGAAGGGAGGGAGATGCTGGAAAGCGTCCCCATCCCTGCACATCTCCCTCCCCACTTTTGTCCTACCCAAGGGTTGGGGAAGGCAGGCTGGGCCATGGTTACTTTAAGAAACATCAGCACCCTATTTCTTAAACCCAAAAGATAGCAATGTACGTCGAAGAGAGAAGAGGATCCCTTGAACCTCTCTTCGTGGCGGGAGCTGAGCCTTCCAGTGAGGGGCCAGTGGTGCCAGCTTTGAAGTCCTACAGACCGGTTTCTCTTTGTCCTTGATTGCATGTAGTTAAAATTTTTCTATTTTAATTAATATATCAAACACCCACCACCCAACTACGTAGATGTTAATATTTTGCGACTTTTAACAGGGAAATTATATATTACAAACACCATTAAATCTCATCCACCTCCCCAAGCCCTCCCTGCCCCCTCAGTAATCTGTATCCAGCAGGTGGAGTCTGTCATCCCCATGCATATTTTTGTACTTAACAGCAAATGTCCATGTGCATAGCATTGCTTTGCATGGTTCAAAAGTGATGTTGAGCCACACAGATTGTTCTGTGGTCAGTCCCAAAGCTGCTGCTCACTTGTCGAAAGCTTGGACAAGGTGCATCACCTTTTTGAGCCACAGGAAGATGTGTTAAGATGCCGGTTGTATTAATCCTGGCACCGTCAAGGTGGGCTAGGATCAAGGCCTATTTGATACTATGGAGGCAGAAATCAAGAGGGCTTTTTGCCTACTTTGATGTGTGGAACGACAAGGGTGATTCTAGTGCAGGAACTTAATGAATCTGGTGCAGATTAATGTCAGTCACTGAGATGAGGAGCACACAGGGTGGCGCTGGTCTGGGAACGTAAGGTGATGGATTCCCTTTTTGACCTGTTGAGTTGGAAGTGCCTGCAGCCCAGCAAGGTAGACAGGTTCAGGAGGCAGCTGGACATTTGAACCTGAAATTCAGGCAATGGTCCTAAGGTGGAGTTGGCTCTTTGGATTCCTGTAGCATCCAGTGCACATTACCTTTGAGCGGGGAGGCAGCTCCGTGTGGGTGACTCCAGGGCACCTTTCTCTGGGATCCGTGGCGTGAGTCACCCTCACTCGATGTCTGCAGCACTCTGCACAGGTGGTAACAAGAGGCCTGGGCTGAATTACCTAGTTGTCAGGTCAGCTTCAAAGCTTAGAGTTACGTTGGAAACATTTGTTCTCCTCTAATAACCTGTTTGATTTTCTCGTTCGTGAAATTACATAAATCCTCTTTGAAGATAATTTCTCCTTTCAGACTTGACCAGGCCTTCATGTTAATAAGTTCGCAGACTTTATTATTAGCCCCTGCATATGCTGCTTTTTATTTGCCTGAGCTTCCCCCCACTCCACCTTGCTATATTTCAAGGAGGCCCCACCTTTTCTGGAACTGATGGCGATACGTGTGTTGTGTCCTGTATATTGTTCACTCCCCGGGCATTGGGTCTGGGAATCCTAATCTGAGGTCTGCCTGAAGTGAGTACCTCCAGGACAGGAACCGTGTGGGTCGTTCACTGTTCTTTGTCCCTCACTGCGGACCTAATTCAAGGGCCTTTGGTCCATCTTCACCAGCTAGCAGCTGGCTTTTCAGAGGGAAGCCTGTCTTTTTTGCTCAAAGGGGAGATGCCTGCCCAGTCCCTGAACAAAGCCCAACAAGATGTCCCAACAGGCCTCCTTTTAGATGATAGGAATCCACCCAGAGTAGCTCCAGCGAAAGTGTGGGGTGGAATGGGGGAAGGCAGCTGCTGTTATTATAGCTGGAAGGATCCAGAAAAATCTGGGAAATTGGGACTAGGGGACAGCTGTGGATGGAGTGGGACCCAGAAGCAGCTCCGGGACCAGGTTTCCGCTCTTCCGTGTCTCTGTGCTTGCTTTCCTCATGGGCTCCCACCATCTTCCTTCCTCCTCCTCCTCTCCCTCCCATGCCCTGTCTCTCTGTCATGCTTGGTCTCAGTCACTGGTCCCTCTGATCACCAACTGTCTGTCTCGGTCTTCCCCTTTCCTCCTGTCAACTCTCACCTGGCTCTCTTTCCACCTCTGGCAGCTGCCTTCTTCAGAACTTGTGTCTGGCTCCTAATCGCCCAGACTCTGACACAAAGTGACCTTTCTGCTCTATAGCCCATGGCCATCTGGCAGGAATCTCTCTGTGTACCAGATTCTGAGCTCCTGAGAGAGGGTCTGATTGGTTCAGCTCACCCTCCGGAGCCTGGCCACGTCCCAGGCTCCTGGCCAGCCTAGAGATGGGTCCCCCTCGGGTCAGACACACCCCGGGCTGGTCAGCAGTGGCAGGGGGCCGGAGTCACAGAATTCCCTCCCTCCTCACCAGGGGGCTGTGGGTGGGGATGGAGTCCCTGAGAAGGGGGTTTGTGGGGACAGGAATCACCAGGTACATCTGGCACAAGACCCATATCCTAGAACCCCTCAAATTAATGTATATCACGGAGGTGATCCTAAATTTGATTCAAGCTATGAATGGGAAGTCAGGGTTTAGAAACTGTTTCTAGTCACCTCTGCATTAATTCAAGGGTACACATCTCTGAAGTGATGAATTTAACATCTTCCAGCCATACCAAACATGGCATGAAATTAAACTTTCAGGCCAAGTGTTTCATTTAATGCATACATTAGAGTTCAGGCATGGACTTGGTTGCTTCTGAACAAAATCATCGTGGTGCATAAGACAGAGAAGGGAACGAGGCTGTTTTTCCAGCCATGAAGACTTCTGATACGTGATTTGAAACATGCCTCCCACAAAATGGAGAGCCCTTTGTAATATCCCCCACCAGGGCAGCGCATGGCAGAGGGCAGGCCCTGCGCCCGTCTCAGAACACTGTGAGGAGGCTGGGAAGCACTGCCGCCCTCCCCCCAGCAGAGCCCCTTCCCCTTCTCTGAGCTCGGTGGCTGCTGGTGCCACACCCCTACATCCCTTGCGGTCTCTAGTCATAGAACTGGCTAGTAATACATTTTCCTGGAGTGTGTGAAAATGGGCTTGGAATGAGAAAAAAAGCTTGTCCCACTTTTGTACAACTGGAAAACATTGCAGAACTTGAATCTTTCAAATTTCGAAAAGAAAAAAGAAAAAGCAACCTACAAAATCCAGCTTATGCTACTTAGTCACTCGGAAACGTGAAGAGGAAGGGAAAACGAGTCGCTTCCACTTCCCGGGTGGTTTTGATTTAGAAAACGTGCCTCGAAATTCAGTACAGAAAAGAGGTTTTGTTTTGCTTCTAATAAAAATGAAACTACTTTTGAATGGTTCAGGGTTCATTGAAGTTTACATTTAATCTTTTTTCCATTTTTTGTCTACCTGGATATGCTCATTATCTCGCCAGATGGCGAGTCAGTCAATGCGTATTGTGGGAAACTCTCGTCTCCCCCTCATCCCAACTAGGTGGGATCCAGTTCTGACAACATACGTTAATCATCACTAGAAATACTGGCAAGAGCTGGGGATGTTTGCGTTCCTCGGGGACAGCTTAGCATCTCCAGATAAATATTGACTGCCTTCTCTGGGCTTTCCTTCCCCACACTTCCTGCCCCATAAGGCAGAGGAGCCAAATGCAAAGTGCTGGGTCCCTGCTAATTTACAAAGTGGGGATAATACTTTAAAGCAATTGGCCTTGAGCTATCATTGGTATTCAGTAATATATTGCTACATAATATGTTCCTTCTCACAGAATTGTACAGCGGCAGTATGACTATGTTTGCCCTCAAAATCCAGTCAGATTACTTTTGAAAGAAATATTGTGGGTTTGGAATGCCAAATTCCTGCAACCTCTATATTAAGAACTCTGTCTCTGTGGCCTCCAGCTATGAGGCAGGTTGTTACTAGAATGAAAAGAAAAAAACAAATGCCTTCCCTTTGTGTTCCCTCTTTAGAATAAGAAAATCTATTTGGACATTATTCACACCTACATGGAAGTACACGCGACTGTTTACGGCTCCAGCACGAAGAATATTCCCAGTTACGTGAAAAACCACGGTATCCTCAGTGGACGAGACCTGCAGTTTCTTCTCCGAGAAACCAAGGTAGGTTTTTAGTGATTTTTGTAAAAATCCATCAGTGGTGTGGTTTACAGTCTGTTTCTGTTGGGGTTGCAAATGGGGTCAGAATCTCTCGCGCTGTCTTTTCAATGCTGCAGTAACTCATTAGGTCATTTCTGGGCAGTGGCTTTCTAGATCAGCTGTGGCTTTAAAGTTAATCATGGAAGGACGTTGCTATGGTTTAAAACTTACTTACCAAGGACCCACGCTGTGCCAGGCGTCCAGTGAGGGGCTGGGGATGCGGTGGCAACCAGGAAAGGTAAGGCCCTGTCTCGAGGGTCAGACCTCGTGATCAAGCAGCGGCTGTCACAGCAAGCTTGCCTGGGGTGCCTGGCTCCCTCACTTCCCCACTGGCTTCAAGGAATCGGCCCCCCAACTGGCTTTTCCTCACGCCTCCTCATTCAAAAAGTTGGTAGTGGACCCTGAAGAAGTTCAGATGGGACGGGGGCGGGGGGCAGGGAGAGTCCCTTCGGGCTCAGGGAGCAGGGAAGGCACTGTGAAAGATTTGGAGGTGGGTGCTGGGCAGGGCGGGCCTGCCGTCAGGAGAGACGAGGGAGGGCCACGTGCTGGAAGCAGAGAAGACACATTCCGGAGGGAGCCACAAAGCCACCCAGCTGCTCTGTTGCCGGGGAAAGAGTGGGAGGAAACCTTCGCTGAGGGGCTGAGGGGCTGACTGTCGCAGGCATAGATGGACCTCAGACCCCATCGGGTCGGTTCCTGGGGGAGCCACTGATGGAGAACTATTTTAGTGGTGTGATGAAAGCGTCATTTTGCCCCACTGCCTATAATTCTGCCGGGAAAGTACCACGTGACCTTAGGGGACTTGCAAATAGATCCGAGTTTGGCTTTGAAGAGCCAGACATGGTGCAAGGACTGTTAGAGTGAAGAAAACAAGTGCGATCCCTTCCTTAAGGCACAGGGCAGCTTGTTATCAACAGTGACTATCTCAGTTCTGGGGCCTGGCTGGCTGGCGGGGTTTTCGTTCGTAAGGTAGGGGGAAGGCTGAGTGGGTGAGAGGCTCTGTGGCTTCAGAGCGATTTCTCATCATTGTGTGACACTTGGATTTGGGAAAGCATATCCACACATGCTGCCCTGTTGGCTCTCACAAGAGCCCAAAGAGGTAGGTGGAGAAGGTGCTGTTGTTAACTTCATCGTAATCAGGAGAAAGTAGGCTAGAGCGTTCGGCTGGCCCATAGTCACTCACTTTGCCTGGCAGGCGACCCTAACTCATGGATTGATTGATTGATTGATTGACTGCAAAATTAAAGCTCTGCTAGGCCCTTAAAGGCACCATCCTCATGAGTAAACACCCAAACTGGAGAACACTTAATGGACACTCACCAGCCAACAGCATATGTACCTCCTTTCTGCCTCAGTTTCTCTTTATGTGAATGCATTTGATCATTTCTACCTCCAAGTCATTTTGGTGGTGCCATGAATAAAACAGTTAGGTAAATTATTTATCTCCTTGGCCGAAGATCTGGTTTGTACTAATTAAGATCTCATTTCCTTGCAAGGTCATCTGTAGTTCAATGACTGTTCGTGACAACCCAGGAGTGAAGTGTGTTCGTTCCCCAGTTTGTACTCTCGGCTGCCCGTTCTTTTTCTGTCTCAGGATGACATTTTAGAATCGTTAGAATGTCCGGGCCCTTTAGTGGCAATGCTATTTTTTGCCATTTGCCTCATTTTACTTTTCCCCACATCAGATGGTGGGAAAAGCTCAAGCTCCTTTAAAATTACATTTGGCAGCGCTGGTTTTCAACAGCGTGTCATTACTGTCTCGCGCACTCCTATTAACCCAGCCTCGTGAATGTCTTACTCAGCCTTGGAAATTTTAAAAGAACCCTTACTTCCCCTACCATCCACTTACCCTGTCAGAGAGTGGGAAATAGGCCGAAGCTGAGGCCCCTGATGTCCTGGGGAGGAAAAGAGAAGAGGCCCGTGGTGTCCGAGCCGTGATGTGGGAGGTCACCAAACAGCCGAGGACTGCGGCCTGAATTTTGAGTGTGAGGGGCATATATTTGTCCTTGAGAAACTGGTGCCTTCACAGGATGTCACTGATCCCATTTTGGATTGCCTGTTCATATGACTGGAATATATTAAAACACTCCAAGTGGAATTATGGCTAAAATAGTTGGCAAATACGATGAAAATGAGGCCGTGTGTTGCAGAGACTCCCCTCATACCCAGAACACAGCAGCAGGCACAGAAATGAATGGATCCCGGGCTTTGAAATAATGACACTAAAGAACAGTCATGCTTTGCATTTATAACCTTTTCTCCCTCTAACACCTTCCTCTGTGTCTCTGAGCAATTTAAAAGCGATTTATTCCAATCCACGTTGAAAGTGGAGAACTGGAGATACGGAGAAGCAAACATCGGTAGAATGAATGGGATCCGCACACTCGTCAGACTCACTGCAGAGGGAAGCGAGTCTGGTGCTCCTTCAGGTTGGGAGACAGGTGGAACTGATTGATGCTTAATCAGCTCCTCACTCATTGTTTTTCTTTATGAGCCGTCTTCGAAGCCCTGCACCCAGGCCCAGGAAACCCCGTGCTCGGCAGCATTTCTCCCCAGCGGGCCACAAGAGCCCACGTGTCATTAGCTGGCTCCAGCCACAGGGAGCCTCTGAAGATGGAGGAATTTGGTGTGACACTAAAATTGGGGCTAAAAGAGCCAGGAAGTTGTTGAATCTAACAGACTCTTCTAATAAGCATATAAATTTGGATGAATTAATTATTTTATCAGAGGACCATAGACAAGGCTTTCAGTCCAGCAGACTCCAAGCGTACCATTGAAGCACTCACTGGGTGGCATGTTTTTATTTGGGGGTTAAGTCCTCCTCTCTTTTAATGTGATGTCTTTCTTCTCCTTCCTAATTTTAACCTCTTCCTGCCCACCCCACCCCCCACCCCAGTCTTAGCACCGGAAGCTCCTTATAGAAGGGGCATTCCCATCCTACACTAGACTGGAGGAGCATTTGGAGTGAGGCAGAACAGGTACCTCCCTTTCTACAGTAAAAAGTTGAGAGCAAATTCTGGCTGTGGAAAGCAAAGGGGGAAAGCTGCTGCCATTCATGCTGTTGCTGTACCCCTTCGCTACCCCAACCTCTGGCCATTCACCCTCTAGCACGCGGGCAGGTCATGACAGCCCTGTTGCCCTACCATGTCAGCTCATCAGCTTGGCTGTGGGACTCACCTAGCAGCCTGGGCAGGGTTGGAGGATATACGGTATATACTGTCCCTGTTCCATCCCATCCCCATGTCTGATCCCCCATCAACCATGACTTTTCCCACGAGCTTGGATGCAGTTGAGCAATCTCTCAAAAATCCAGGGCTTGAGGTGGCCACCACCCATGGAACCAGACTCTCATGCAGCTCCGTGATGAGAGAGGGGCTTTGCCTATTCTGTTTACAGGTACATTTTCAATACCTAGAACAGTGCCTGGCTTGTAGAAGGCCTTCAGTTAATTCTATAAAGAATGAAGGAAAGAGGATGAAATCCATTAGCCATCTGGGATCTTGGGACCATGCCCGTAAGAGTCATTTCTTGCTTTGCTCATGAATCACGTACCTAAATCACCAAGGCTTCCACAGCGGGTGACACTGTCCTTCTGACAGCCCATGCCTGCCTCTCCACCATATTGCCCACACATCACACAGGTGTGACCTGTGAGAGAGAGCCCCAGCGCTTACTAACCGATGGAGCAGTCCATCTTCCATCTTCCATTTCAGACACAGAAATATGCAGCCTCAGATAGTCAAGGAGGCTTCATCCTTGTGGCCAATGCCTAAAATTACTCCATTCCAGCCAGATGGGAAGAAAATTTAGGTACACACGTACTCCTCTCTCCCTCTTGCCCTCCCACATACGTGTGTAGAATGCAGTGGAGAGCGAGGTCATTCAGTATCTTCTCTGGCTTCAGGAACAAAAGCACATTCGCACACTCAAATACACACAAAAACGTTCAGCATCTCCTCATCCTCACAGAGACATTTGACTGCTGGAAAGGTCTCATCTATTAGTATTTATTCTTTTGCTCATTTTTCTGACAAATGTGTATTCACTACCAAATACATTCCAGGCCTTACTCCAGGCATTTTTGCTACAAGGATGACTAAGGCAGTTTTGTCCACCAGTGTTTACACAGATGTGGTAGAGGAGACAAACAGGTAAACTGGGGACTTACTGCAGTGTGAAAAGTGCACAGGTAGAAGTGGTAGTAAGAAGGAAGAGGGACACCAATGTACAACTTCTGTGATGCTGTAAGCAGGGTCAGCCATCTAGTCTTGCAAAACACTGCACTGTGACTTGTGATGTCCCTTAAGTAAGAGCAGGAGGTTGCTCTGGAGGACGGGAGCTGATTATCAGCCGAATTGTAACGTGGTGCATCCGTGTCAGCGTGGTGCACACGGTCACGGAGATTTACTCTAGTAGTCCTAGCCATTTTCTCTAACCCCATCTGTGCCCTCTCCGTGAGTTCTCTCTTGTCACAAGAACCCTGTGGCCTCAGTACCATGAGAGCCCATGCTTAATGCGACGGTGAATAGGCCTGTTGTGCTGCCTCGCACCTTGTAAACAGTAAACAGTTCGTGCTGGGCAGCTGAAGATGGTCGGCATCTACTGTTAGAAACTTATCCAGAGATTTCTCTTAGCCACCGCCCATCTCCAAGTTAATGCATTTATAATGCAAATTGCAGTGCATGGGATTTTGAACTGCTATTTCCAAATGACCGAAGTGGGTGAACTTTTGGTCTTGGTATTGTTGTTTGTGTTGTGTTGGGTTTTGTTTATGAAAGACCACTTGGGTAGCAAGGATAGTCTGGCTGCCTACCCAGTGAGCTGGTCTCTAGGAAATAGCCTTTGACATAGCAGCCAATTCTGACAACCTTTGGGCACTTAAACATACTTGGTGTATATCATTGTCTTGTCTCCTTTAAACCTTCTAGCTCTTTACAAGAGAATCTTCTTGTAGTTTAGGTTAGGGACATGGGCAGCCCATGAGAGGGAATAGCCAAACCTGAATGGGAGAGATTTTGGCCACTATTCTCTTCCTTCAAGCATCGAGTGCAGAAGGGCAGACACGCGTCCAGAGAGAGACCCTTTAGGCTACATGAAGGCATCACCTCTCAGGAGAATACATTTCCTCCATACTCGGCTACCATATGGACTCTGTTTAAAGCTATAAAGATTCTTTTTAAAGTTATATTACCAAAAATAGGGGGATTCCCAATCATTATATGAAGAAGAAACAAGGTTAGCAATAGTACGTCATGGCTCATGGGACTGGCCTTTCCACGAGGCAGCCGCCATAACCCATGTCTTCTCACTCTTCTGATGGATGTCCCTCCCCTTATTTCAGTCCAGGTACTTTGTGGAATAGTGAGAACTCGTAAATACACATGCAGGTGCCAGGCATCTTGTAAACCGCACAACCACAACTCAGGCACACCTAAGCTCTAGCTAAACAGTACAGGGTCATGTGTGTGTGCAGCTGCATGAAGTCGAATCTGGATTCTGACTCCTGTTCAGTGAACATTTACTTCAGTGCCAAACCTTGGAATACATCGTTTCCATGAAATACCTCATTTAATCCTCTCAGCAACACCATGAAATAAAGCACTATTATTTGCACCATTTTTACATATGACAAGACAGTTTAGAGAGCTTGTGTAACCTTGACTGAGGTCCCATAGCTGGAGAGAATACGTTATAATGGACCTCAGCTAATCCATAGGAAGAGGCATGTAACAGTTTCCCACAGAGAACTAGGAAGTGAGGCTGTCAGGGTTTGAACTTTGGTCGGCCTGAGTTTAGACCCTGTGCTGTCAGTTCCCACATTGTCCCGATCACTTTGTGCCAGTATTCAATTTATTGGATAAGTTAAGATTGATTCATTGTTCAGACTCCCTCCTGAGCCGCTCCACCAGTTTAGCTAGGTCACGCTAGTCAGAAAAGTTTACGTGGTGCGCGTGTCTTCTATTTTGGATTATCTTCATGTTCCCCATCAAGAGTGACTGGAAACTGACCAAATTCATGTGGAGTCTTCCTAAGAACCACTTTGATCCATGTTGAAAGGATTCCTTGTTAACTGCTCCAGTTAGGGGTTTAGAACAATTCTGTTTCTCCCTTTCACACAGGGTAAGACTCCGAGTGGTTTTACTGAGCCGTTTGTGGACACGTAGGAATGTCCCAATCCTGTGCCATGAATAAAATCTCTGGTGCTTCATCCGTTTTCTCTTGCTTAGTATTAGTTCAGAAATTTAATTGTAGAGCATGTAATCCCTGGGTTTAGAAATGCTTATTGATGGGAAGGAATTGCAGCCATGACAATGTTCCGTCATCTGGAATGCCCTCATTCGATTCAGGGCTTCTGAAGGCCAGATGAAGTATAAATAAAATATGCCCAGTTTCCTCTCGAAAAGTGAAGCTCTGCTTGAATGAATTCTTGTGATGTGTCTCTTGCCTCCATGCTGAGGATGTCTGTAAGTAGCACAGTGCTGGGGAAGCTGGGGACTTGGGGGGAAGGAAGTTTAGTATGGTTAAGGCACCCATGTGTGCCAAGGCCATGGGACGCAGGAGTTTAAGGGCTACCCTTTGCTGGTGAGGAGCTCTCTCTGCCTACCCTTTTTGTGATTCAAACCTCAAGAGTGCTATTTGACCTTAATCTGTCTGCTCCATTATAATGTCACAGGTATTGAGTACACAGGAAGCAAGAAAAAATTGCTTATTGACAGAAATGACAACTGTTATTTTGGTGTTTCTGAGTTGTGCATTTCCTGCAATCCTAATTAGCGTGACAAGAAAACTCATTGCCAAGAAATTGTATGGTATTTGCTTAAGCTTCATTCTCAAATTGTGAGGCTTTGGAGAGTTAGCCCGAAATGTTTACTTTCTGTGTACTGAGATGTTTTGATGCCAGCAGGGCAGCCGAGATGGTGCAAATTGTTATTCAGATATAATTAAACCTAGGTCACATTCAAGTCCATTAAGCAACAGCCCCATATACTTTTAATTAATGGGTTTAGATTGGTTGGTCTAAAGGAGCTAATTAAATTTTTTTCCAGGATTTTCTATTTAAATAATCATTGTGCATCC
This sequence comes from Leptonychotes weddellii, assembly GCF_054177405.1. Lineage (NCBI taxonomy): Eukaryota > Metazoa > Chordata > Mammalia > Carnivora > Phocidae > Leptonychotes > Leptonychotes weddellii. The sequence goes on along the minus strand of NC_138371.1, from coordinate 86,773,722 downwards.
TACATTTTCTCCAAAGTTCTTGGCAATTTAAGTTTGATGAAGGTATCAGCACTTCATGGCAGGCCCTGATTTTCAGAGGTCAGGACACACTGTGGGCTCCTGGTCTCTGGTTAAACCCACAGAGCCCCCCCATCTGCATCTTCCAGCACCTTTCTTCTCAGAGTGAAAAGGATCTGGAAGCCCTATGCTTTCCTGCAACCTGAGAGAGGTCATCTTTCCCCTGGAGAGCCTGCATATCCTCCTGAAAATCTGATAGGGAGGGCAGATCACAGAGCTCAAAAGCCTGAAGGATGGTAACCCTGGATTCTTCATATTTAATAAAGCTGTGATGTCTTGGGATGAGTCCTTCCCACTCTTGCCTTCCATTTCTTCTGCTGCTATCAGGCATCCTCCCCCACCCCCCACCCCTGAGCCACATGCTGAGGCCACACACTATACACTTAAGTTCTCTCTGATAATCTCATTCCTGTCAGCTACTTAAGAAGAGTAAGATCCAGGAGCACCTGGGTGGCTCATTCGGTTAAGAGTCCAACTCTTTTTTTTTTTAAGATTTTATTTATTCATTTGAGACACAGAGATAGAGCATGAGCAGGGGGAGAGGGAGAGGGAGAAGCAAGCTCCCTGCTGAGCCAGGAGTCGGACGCGAGGCTAGATCCCAGGACCCTGGGATCGTGACATGAGCCGAAGGCAGATGCTTAACCATCTGAGCCACCCAGGCACCTCAAGAGTCCAACTCTTGATTTTGGCTCAGGTCATGACATCGGGCACCAAGCTCAGCTGGGAGTCTGCTTGAGATTCTCTCTCTCCCTCTGCCCTCCTCCCAGTCCCTCCCTCTCCCTCTCTCTCTCTCAAATAAATAAGTAAATAAAATCTTTAAAAAATAACAGTAAAATCCAGAAACAGGGCCTCCAAGTGGTGGTGGAGATGCCCCTTTATTCTACATCTTCCAGGCTCCTACTCACATGGTGTTCCTCACCCATGTCTCCAGTGGTTCTGCCCAAGGGAAAGTGCCCCCGGCCGGCAGTGAGAGCTCTGCTGGCCCCATAGCTGCTCTCCTCAACTCCTCCAGTGGATGTCCCTGGCAGTATATTTGGTCATCCCGAAGTTTACAGGAAGTGAAAGGTTATTCCTCTGAAACAAACAAAGGTTAAGTGCCCTGTTTTGTGCAAAAGAATATACAGTTCAAAAACCTGGGGTTTTTGTTTCTTGTCCCAGAAAAATCCCTGTGGGGGCTACAGTATGTCCAGCATGGGCCATGGTCAGTGTTCAGTCCCGAAACTGAGTGCCCAGCACAAACTTCCTGCATCTCTCAGTGGTGCCCAGGGAACCCAGCGGCCGGGACTCAGGTCTCTCCACATGGAACCATTCTAAGCAAGCAATTCCATTTAAGCAGCCGCAAAGAGGGAATCGCTGGGGAAAGGGCCCCGTGAAAGGACAATCAGGCCTGCCGTGTATCCACTTCGCCAATATCCTTCACTCTCGGGGCCTGGCTGCGTGGGTGTTCCTCAGCGTGATGGCAGAAGGGAACGGTGCCGTGGGGCCCCGTTATCCTTTGGTGATGGATGTGTCTCCCAAGGCTGAGTGATCTCAGCCTTGGCTCCTTGGTGTGGTAGGGAGATCTCACACCTCCCCAAGGCCGGACTTGGACCCTGCCATCGATGGCTTCCTGCCCACCAGCACCGTGAAGGGTCCCGAGGGGAAGAGCTGCACTGAGGCATTTCCCTGAGATGCTGTTTCGGTTTCGGACCCAGGAATGATTGCCAGTGAGCTGCAGCAAGGCCCCTTTGTCCCAGCAGCTCTGGAGCTCGGGTTTGCAGGAGGACTTGGAGAGTGTGTTTTGGCTGCCATCTGTTGTCTGCTGTGGGGAACGCGCGTGGTGTACTTGCCGAGGAGGGAAGCCGCCTGGCTGGTGGAGCCACTCAGCACCCTCTCCCCTCCGCTGACGGGGAGATAAAAACAAAGTTGTTGGTGTCCCCCAGTGAAAACCCCATTATGAAAACCTGTGTTTACTGAACTACCGTCATTTTAAAGCAGCTCCATTTGAACTGTAATCAAACCGCCAAGTGACCTTTCTGTCCCCCTCGCCCAGCATCCCTGAAAGGGCCTGTTGTTCCTTTGGTTCAATGAAGAAACCTTCTGTTTAGTTAAGCAAGTGTTTCTCCAGTCATGTCTCCTGGTGAGTTACAGAAAGATTATTGTTGGGTCTTGGTTTTTGTTGTTGTTTTTTATTCTTTTAATACCCCCGCCTCCCTACCCCTTCAACTGCTCACCTCTCCCTCACTCCCCACGCTCATTTCTGTACTTTTTTTTTTTTTTGCAGAGGAGAGCATAATGAGCTGAGCAGCTTCTTGGGCCTGTAAAGGTCCCCGGTCCTGTTTCTCAGCTCCTGATGTGAGCTGCTTTCTCTTCACCCCACCCCCCCAGGGTCTGGGAACCTTCCAGAGTGTCTGAGGCTTCCACATGGGAATGAAGCACAGAATAGCCCCCTGTGAGCCAGGGACGCCAGTCCTGATTGATGTGTTTATATATGGTGTGCTTTTCTGTCTTACAGTTGTTTGTTGGACTCGGGTTCCCTTATGAGGGCCCAGCTCCCCTGGAGGCCATTGCAAATGGATGTGCTTTTCTGAATCCCAAGTTCAGCCCACCCAAAAGCAGCAAAAACACAGACTTTTTCATTGGCAAGCCAACTCTGAGAGAGGTAAGCCTCTATAAAAAAAATCCTTCTTCTTTTAACAGTGTGAATACTAGCTACTTACTGAAGGCTAGGAGCCCGTTCCAACTTCATAGCCTTGGATAGTAGGTATCGTCAACATCATTAAAGGACAGTAGGTATTGTCAACGTCATTTAACATAGCTGGGTGGAAGGAGGGGGTTGCGCAGGGGCTCAGGGAGGAATGGCTGATGCCCTGTCCTAACCAGGTGGTGGCACAGCCAAGACTTGCATCTACTTCTGCCCCTCTCCAAACTGTGGCATCTTTTCACTCTGCCTCAGCTCTACCCTAATTCACACAGACCTCTCCAGCCTTCTCAGTGGCTGAGGTCTGACTTTCTGAATGTCTAGAATTTATGGAATAAGGAAATCCACTGGCTAACAGGCATTTTTGAAGAATGTGCTCTCCGCGATGGGCTGTGGGGAATAGAGAGTGTGTCGTGGGGTCCTTCGCTGTCAACCCTGAGAGACAAGACAGATGATGGACAACTGAAGTCACGTGCCTGGTATTTTCAGCCACCATCCGCAGGCACCATCCTGAGAACTAATCCTGCCATTGTGAGAACTGTTGGCAGAAGCCTTATTTGAATTGCTGTCAGAGATCCTCTTTAAAAATCCACAGCAGGTGATGAATCACCACTGAAGGCAGTTGGATTCGATTTGGGGCAATCAACAAGTCATTTAGAGCATGTGGGTGATCAAGCTGGTGTTTCTGTATCTAGTCAGAAACAGGTGTGTGCAAGAAACCATAAGATTGATCTTCTTCTTATTTCTGTGGCTCTGTGGGCTGCTCCCAAGGAGGAAGCCTCTCCAAGCTGGAGTCCTGTAGCGCCCCTGTCATTCGGGGCCTCCACCTGGGGGACGACCCCAGTGGACCCCCATGATGTAGCTGCAGTATAGCAGCGCTGTGATTAAAGCACACGGTTTTCAATTCTGCTACTTTTAAACCTTTCTGGGTCGGCTGAACACCCCCTCCCCCCAAAAGAACCTGGAATGCCTTTTCTATGATCATTTTTCACTGATCAGTCAAAGATCTTACCAATTCACAGAGCTTATTATTTTGAGAATGCTTTTTTCTGACCACTGGAGAAAGGGCCAAAGGAGGTGGAGGAAGAGGATTGAGATCCATAGATAATCCTCAAAAAGGACAATCTATGGCCCACACAGCCTCTGACAAGAGGTAACTGTATGTGTGTTGACTCGCATGCTTGCCTTTCCTTCTGCTCGTATAGTACATTTGAATTCTTCCTTATAGGGAGTCATTGCTTTTGGGGAAGTCGTTCCTCAGCAATTCCTAATGCACACCTGTGTGCCAGGTGTTGGGTGAGACACCAGCGCACAGAGCAGGAGTGTTCAGCCTGGCACCGAACAGCTTATTCTTTGGAATGATCTGAAGAGATGCTCCCCAGCAATGAGAACATCTCAGTTTAGGAATCTCTGCTCTACCATGCTCCTGACTTCTTTGAAACTTTTAGGATAGAGTTTAGGATAGAAAATTTGGGTCAATAAATCATCCCTACATTTTAAGTTAGGTGTAAGAAATCTCTGAAGTTTTTCTGCCCACATTGGAATAATTATTTGTAATTTTGTTTTTTTTTTTTTACTTCTGTTGTGATTAAATATACATAATTTAAAACTTAGCATTTTAACCATTTAAGTGTATGGTTCACTGGTATTAAGTATATTCCCAGTCGTGTGCAACCATAACTACCACCCACCTCCAGAACTTAGTCATCGTTCAAAATAGAAACCGTGTTCATTAAACACCAACTCCCCATTCTCCCCTCCCCACAGCCACCGGGAACCTCTCACCTATGTTCTCTCTAAATTTACCTTTTCTAGAAGGTACCTAATGTAAGTGAAATCAGACAGTATCCTTTCATGACTGGCTTGTTGTACTTAGCATAATGTTGTCAAAGTTCATAGCATGTGTCAGAATCTCATTCCTTGTAGAGGCCTGGATAATATTCCGTTCTGTAAATACGCCACATTCTATTTATCTGTTCATCTGTTACCAAACACTTGGGTTGTTTCCACTTTTTCTCTGTTGTGAATAACGCTGTTGTGAACATTCGTGTACAAGTATCTGCTTGGGTTCTTGCTTTTCATTCTATATACAAGTGGAGTTGTTGGAATTTACTTTTTATTTATTTTGAAATAGTTTTAGTCTTAGGGAAGAGTTGCACAGAGAGTACAGAGTTTGTGTTTAACACCTTCATCCAGCTTCCCCTGATGGTAACGTATTACAAAGCTACAGTACAATTATCAAAACTAAGAAATGAACCCTGATATCACAGTGTTGTCTAAACTACAGTCTAACTGGACTTGGCCATTTTTTTTCCCACTAATATCCTTTTGCGGTTCTGAGATCCAGTCCAGGACCCCACATTGCATTTACCTGCCGTGTCTCCTTAATCTCCTCCAGTCTGTGACACTTCTTCAGTCCTTCACTGTCCTTCACGACCGTGACACTTTGAAAGAGTCCCAGTTGGCCTTTTTGTAGGCCCTTGCCCACTTTGGATTTGACGGATGTTGTCTAGTGGTTAGTTTGAGATGACGCATTTTTAGCAAGACTGTCAGAGAAGTGGTATGGCCTTCTCAGTGTGTCATATCGGGGAGGGGGGCGCCATGATCTCAGTCTAATTACTGGTTCAGGTAGTGCCTGCTGGGTTTCTTCACCATAAAGTTACTATTTTTCTCTATATTGGAAAAAATATTTCAAAACTATGCAAATAGTTCTGGTTCTCTTCAAACTTTTGCCCATTTATTTTTACCATGTGTCGGCGGATCTTGCCTACAACAGTTATTATGGTAGTTCTAATGGTGGGTTCCCCCCCCATTGTGATTTTTTTTGAATACGTGAAGAGCTAAGAAACCTGTCTTTTCTCGTTGCTGTTTCTATATATGAGCCTTTGGGAAATGATCAGTCAAAAGTATCTTAGACTACATTGGCAACCGGCACCTTTTTGTTATTAGTAATTCTAAAGATTTTGATGACACTTTGTTACAACTATTTTTTCCTGAAAAAAAAAAAAAGAAAGAAAGAAAATGAGGACACTCATCCACAATCCATTTCCCAGTGAGTGCTGTAATGTCACCAAGATCAGACCAGCCCGTGTTAAGTTATTGAGGAAAGGATGTTCATCATTTCCTGTCCATTGTCATCACTTAGTAATGTGCTTCTCAGTGAGGTGGTGGAGGCTTTTCATTCTTCATGGCATAAGAAGAGAATAGGCGTTAGAGCTGCCCCCACCCCCAGGTGCTTGGTTCCTCCCATCCCCTCAGATGATTCTGCCTATGCTTAAATGGGACTCTAGTTAGAATGACACTGTGGGGTCCTCTCAGTTGCTCTGAAAGTGACCTCACACGGATGACTCCATCAGTCCTGGGCTCCCACAGGAGGGCTGGGATGCCAAAGGTCAGTTGGCAGATGTGCGCTGTGTCCCCAACAGGGCCCAGGGTACTAGCTGCAGCATTGGGGAAACTTATCAAGACCCGTTTCCTGTTTTCCAGGAGCTCAGGTTTTGATACAGAAAGAACTCGCGAAGTTGAGGAGGGAGTGTCAGCCTGGAATTGTGCCAGGTGGAGAATGTTGGTGGGTTAACTGAAAGGGGGATGGTGGAGGAGCTGTGCTGTAAAGGGAAGGAAGGAGATGGGGGTGGGGTTCAAGCCTAAAAGGCATGAATGTTGATGAGTTGGAGGGAAATCCCGAGAAGGTCACTCTGCTTTATGCAGGAGGGCAGGTTCCATCTGATGTCTGTCTCCTTCTCTGCGGGAGACAGTGCAGAGAGCAGGCTGGGAGCCAGCTTTGGGAGGACCCAGTGAACTTGACCTCAAGGCCAGGTGGGCCACCCACTCTGCCCTTTCAGCCCACAAAAGCCACAAAATCCCCCTAACCAAAACCGCTTTTCACTGGGAGAGTGCTATCAACAGTCCTATAGAAGCCCAAGGGTCAAAAATCCCTAGAAATCAATTATTCTTTTTTTTATTCTGCAAATGGAAAAATTTTAACCAAAGTGGACATAATTACAAAGCTATTTTTTGTGCCCTTGCTAGTTTTTCCAGTTAAGCAACAATTGATCCATATAAATCAATCTGTATAAATTGCATATATGTCCCTTCTTTGCCTTGGAGACAAAAAGTCTAAATTTCTACCTGACAGTTTTGTCTTTTACATTGGACCAATTTTTAAAACCACGATGTATACTCAAGGGAAAAAGTTCCATATGCCTTAAGTAATGTGGTCGGTTCAGGTTATACTTTCAATGTGATATAAATTGGATTTTTATCTTTATATTGGGAAACACATTAGTAGGTTCTTAATCATTATTTGGACATTTTGTAAACTGTTAGAAATTCTCTGGCTTCAGGGTTTTTTTCCATAAAGAGAACTCATGTTTTCCTTAGAAATGTAGTAGCCACTCTATAATAATGTCTCATATTTAATAAGATTTTCATTACTTTTACAAACTATACTCCAGTAAATTTGCTGATTGATATACAGTGAAGTAGCTCAGATCAGACGGTTCTCAATAAATTAACAGGGAGGAGCATAACATTCAGAGGGGAAATAATGAATTACAAAATGCCTTACTCGTTAAAATTTAGTAACCCTCAGTAAATATAAATGAATAAAATGATAATGGCTCAGCATTCTGTATTTTCCAAGTGCTTAGAGCAACCTTGCAAATAAGCAAGGACCTTATGAAGGGGAGGGGAGAGAGACTGCCAATTTTTAAGTGGCTGCATAGTGACATTGATGACAACTTTAATTTACCCCCTGATTCCATTGGAAGATTTAATCAGTTTGTTCTCCAGGCCACCAAGTGAAAACGGAGTGACATTTTGCTCGTCTTCAGAAAAGCTCTACTGCAGGCATAAATTCAATCCTGGGATTTTTTTTTAGTTTGGCAAGTTTTAGGAGCGTGATTAAAAGACTGGAGTTTACTTTGGGCTTCTTTTCGCCTTTGTCTTAAGAACCCTGTAGGTACTGTAAAATTGTCATCTTCCTTTCCGTCCAAAGCTAATGCGTTGTTGAAGGACCTCAATTTGAATCTGCCCTGCTACTTCCTGGCTGTGTGGTCTTGCAGAATTGTAAACCCCTGTAAATCTCAAAATCCTGATTGATACACAGGAAACATGATAAATAATGCATATGCGGGTCATCAGCACAGTGCCTGAGCCAGCCAGGGGCTTCACTGATATGTGTTGAATCTAAAATGTGTGCTGAGAGGGGAAAAAAAAGAGAAAAGGATTCTTCCCCAGCTCCATGAGGGGCTGTGGTCACTCTGTAGGTTCTATCACTGACCATGTGGCTGAGCGAAAGAAGAGGGTACGTGTCAGAAGAATGGGGAACTGAACAGGCCAGCAAGGGGCGTGATTCTGGCAGAGGAGGCAGGAGGAAAGTCTAGGATATTTTCTCCTCAAAATCATGATTTCCAGTGGCGTCTGGGTGGCTCAGTCAGTTAAGTGTCTGGCCCTTGAGTTCAGCTCAGGTCATGATCTCAGGGTCCTGGGATCGAGCCCCATGTCGGACTCCACACTCAGCAGCCAGTCTGCTTAAGAGTCTCTCTCTCCCTCTGCCCCTCCCCCACTTTCTCTCTCTCTCTCAAATAAATAACTCTTCAAAAAAAGAGAGAGAGAGAGAATCATGATTTCCATGAGAGAGGGTACCAATGACAACTGGGAGCTGAGGCCCAGTAACTTAAACTCTGGGTTTCCTGCCCTAAGTATTGCGCGCACACAGTTGGTGAGGGTAGGATACGAAGAATGGTGGCTAGGAGTGAGATGGAGAGAGGCCAGTTAAATCATCCCGTCCTCTGTGTATACTGGAGTCTGAAGAAAAAGAGAACCAGCTTCACCTCTAAAGAAACAGCCTCAACCCTACCAGACCCAACACCTGTATTTCTCCCACAAGTATATTGTAAGATCTACTTTTCTGTCCTGAAATAAAATTCATAAATAATATACCCTGCCTACATATGTAATTTCAAAAAAAAGAATGATTCCCTAGCTCTAACATAAAGGAAAATAATTTTCAATAAGGAAATACATATTTCAGTATATATATAGTCAAGGAATATTATGCCATACCCAAGAACTATAGTAGAAAACATGTCTCATTCCTCTTTACAATGAGTAAGTTTGTACTTAAGAAGAATAAAGCATTCAGCTGAATATGGTTAGCCCTTATTTGGTAAGGGCTTATGGTTGCTTATAAGTGATATTATAAAAGAGAAGCTAAGTTAAAAAGTGCCTATACATATATATATATGTATACATACATATGCAATTGCCATTAATGTGAGAGCTACAAATACAGACTGATTTGGGTATGTCGTAATGGAGACTCACCTCATCTGAGTGACATTGACTCGGCTGCCCTGATTTTTCCAAAGTGGTTAACAGCTTATGGGTGAAGTTCCAAAGAAAACACAGTACAAACATCCCTTGATTTACATGGTAATTACATTCCTGGGAAATTCAATGTATATTAAAACTGTGCCAGAGAGTTGGATCCTGTGACCCCATGTGGAAGCCCTGCGGGGCAGGTGGAAGCTGAATGGGGAGCGGACGGCCCCCCTCGTGCAGGACTTTAGAGCCTCGTGAGCCATCTGCAACCCCCGGTCCTCAGCCATAGGTTCGGGCGCAGCTCAAGGCAGCACCCCCAGTCTTCGGGAGAACTGAAAATGCTCTCACCAATGTCCAGAAAGCTCCCTTCCCATTACTCCCTGAAAGGGATACAAGCATAAAGGTGGAAGCCAGTTTGGGTGGTGGTAAATTTAGCTATCAAAGGAAGGACGCTTCAGGAACGGAGAATCACCAGCTTTCATCCTGGGTTTCTTTGGACCCTTTGTTCTTAAAATAAAACCTCCGAATTTAGAGCTTTGCTGAATCCGAATTGTCTTTATCAGTATTAAGGCTCCAACATGATGCTAATGATTCGTCCTGAAACCATTCCAAAATTCTGTTTTTCTGGTAGCCTTATTTCTCTTTCTTCACATTTCGTATGTGCCATTACTCATCTTCTTATGACTTTAAAGCTTTTGGCTTTATTATAATTTTCTCATGCTTACCTGTGTGTCCTAACCTGTGTCTTGTAACAGATACTACTTAGACCAAGGGGATTTTCAGGGCTGCGATATGACCAAGAGTTAACTGTTCCAGTTGGTGCAGCTTTGGGGGTCGGAACCACCTGTAACAGCCACTGTGGCACCTGGTTTTGACATTTCCAAGTGGGATTCAAGATGTGGAGCTCTCACTCTTTTATTGTTTTCTACTTATGGGTCCTCAGGAGGTTTTGATCATCAAGGAAGGACAAAAATGTCTTGTTAGCTACGAAAGTACAATGCCATAAAAACAAAACGCTTCATCTAGCACAGAAGGCTTAAAAAAAAAAGAAAAAAGTTTGTGAGACTGAGCTGCTTTGTCTTTCTCTTCCAGCTGACATCCCAGCATCCTTATGCTGAAGTTTTCATCGGCCGGCCCCACGTTTGGACGGTTGACCTCAGCAATCAGGAGGAAGTGGGAGATGCCGTGAAAGCAATTTTAAGTCAGAAGGTTGTATCTTTTTTTCCGTTTTCCCCATCTGTGCTGTGAACTGGAATGTGTGGAAAGCCTCACAGGCCCTCTGGTAGAATGATTAGAACATTTCCATGTCAGCTTAACTCTGAGATTAGAAAAGAGCCGCAGTGTAGGATTTGGCCCGGGGAGGGTTCATGGGTGCACTGGAGGGTGGGAACAGAGCTGGTGCCCCTGTGTGCGTGGACTCTCCAGAACCTTTTGGCATGATTGCTGGGTCCCAGATACAATAGTAGGAGGTTGAATTACATTTGTTTCACTGCTTAATGATGGTCGCTCTCACAGAGATCAGAAAACACAAACCAGCTCCCCTACCAAAAAGTAAGAACGATAGGAGCTATTAAGGAAATACTGGGAAATGTTTTTATATAGCATTTATTCATTTGACTTTTTTTTACCTAAACATCTTAATAGAATTTTGTATTTATAAGTAACTGACATCTCTGGATTCTCCTGATCAAGTTAGCAGACATTTATTAAGTACCTACTGTAGGCAGAGCACCCTCTGAGCCACTTTAGGGGACACTCACTTCCATAAACATAATTGAGGCTGGCTCCCAGCCTGTAGGAGGCTTACTGCCCAGTGGGGATGGGCCAAGTTAACCTCTCCCAACCCCCCCGACTGCCTTCCACACTATTGGGTGCACCCTGCTCTCTCTACTCCTCCTACTAGAACACTATACTCTGTTAACAGTTATTTAGGAGAGGCAGTAGAGGCATGGTTGTAAGGAGTACAGGCTGCAGTTAGCTTGGGGTTGGGGTTCCAGCCCGACCACCTACTAGTAGCGTCCCCTCAGGCAGTTATTTAACCTCTGAGTCTTAGTTTCTTCATCTCTTTAAGTAGTAGTACCTACTATATAGGTATTTGTAAGGAGTCAATGAGATAATGAATATAAAGCCCTTAAGTGGAACGTCTACCACATAGTGAGTGTTTAGTTGTTTTTATTAAGTCACTATTAGTATTACACGTATAATATTCTTATTTTTGTGATCAACAGTCTGAATTTACACTAGACTGCCAGCAACATGAAGGCCGGAAATATGTCTGTCTCACTGCTGTACTCTGTACCCAGCATAGTGATTCACCTAATGGATTGAGAGAGGGAGGGATAGGTATTTGCCGAATGTGTTCAGTGCCAACAACAACATGCAAGAGATGGAGAAGTGGACGTTGGAGGAAGCTTTCTGGAAAGTGCAGCACTGGGTTAAGTCTTTTAGGAAGAGTAGGAATTTGCAAAGCTGAACTGAGAAGTGGACCAGAAGGACATGGGTTCAAGGCACAGTGTGAGTAAAGGGGAAGAGGCTGAGTGGAATGTGGCCCCACTGGGTTGCCTCAGAATATCTGCCACACAGCCAGAGCTTCACCACCAGAGAGTCATTCCTATGGAGGCTGATGGTTCTATCTTTCTTTCTTGAGTCCCTGAGTCCCTTAGGGTATTAGCTTCTCAGGACTACCATAACAAAGAACCGCAAACTTGGTGGCTTTAACAACAGAAATTTATTCTCTCACAGTTTCAGGGACTAGAAGTCCAAAATTAGGATGTCAGCAGGACCGTGCTCCCTCCAAAGCCTGTAGTGGGGGATTCTTCCTTGCCTCTTGCATCTTCTGGTGGCCCCAGGCTTTCCTTGACTTGCAGCTGCAGCACCTTAACCTGTGTGTCTGTGTGTCTGTGTGTCTGTCTTTGCCATTCTTAGAAGGACATCAGTCATATTGGATTAGGCCCCAGTCTAATTGGGACCTCATCTTAACTTGATTACATCTGCAAAGACCCTATTTCCAAATAACGTCACATTTACAGCTGCTGGGAGTTTGAACTTGTGCATTTTCTTTTTGAGGGACATAAATTCAACCCACAACACTTGGTTAAGTGCACATACCCTTGAAAAATGAGTAATTGAAAAGGTAACGTAGAGGCAGAAGATTTTGGATCATGGAGTACAAAACTTTTTAGGTGATAGATCCCTTTTGTCAAACAAAAATCTAATGGGAATGCCTGATACAGAAAGCACAGAGTGAGGCACTGAGTTGTATTTGCTCATTGCTACATGAGATAGACTCTCTTCACTCCATGGAACCTCTAGTGCTCTACATTTTAAAACTCTGATCGATCTTTTTCCACCTTATTCCAAAAATTATTCAAGACCACGTGAGAAAAATAGTAATTATAATAGTAGCTCTTATGTAGAGAGAATCTCTTTCTACACATCTGGAATCTCTCTATATCTTTATGAGCCTTATCTCATTTAATCATTATGAGCCTTATCTCAATCGTTATCTCACATAATTCTTCTACAGATAAAAAGATTGAGGTTTAAAGAAATTAAGTAATTTACCCAAGATCACACAGCTAGTAAGTAGTAAAAACCTGGATTGAAGCCTAGGTCTTTTTGACTAGTGCATTATAAAGTTTAGAAAGGAAAAGAAATATGGAAAGAAGTAAAGGGAAAGATAAGAGTGGGACTGAGAGGTGAAGTAAGTAATGAGATTAATACAAAAACTATTGTCATTAAAATCCTTACGCTTGTTAGAAATGGGTCAGAAATTTAGTGCCAGGCTTTCTCATATTTAATTACAAGATTTTAAATTACATGACACTCAAAAAGGCAAGGTATAATGACCCGTCATTAAGAGAGGAAACGCTCATTAAAACCAGACCTAGAGATGGCCCAGATGTGTTGGAATTTATTAGAAAGCAACTTCAAAATGCTCAGATAAATGTATTAGAAGGTTTGGTGAAAAAGGTGGACAGTATATGTGAACAGATGGGGAATTTCAATAGAAAGCTAGAAACTTTTTCTCAAAACCAAAGGAAAAAATGCTAGAACTTAAAAAATAATTGGAAATGAAGAACTCTTTCAGTGGCCTTATCATCAGAGTATACACAGCAGAGGCAAATATCAGTGAATTTATCAATATCTTATCAAGATATTGACTTATCAAGAGAAATTTTCCAAATTGAAACAAAAAGAGAAAAAATGAAATTAAGAAAAAACATGAGACTTATGGGGCAATATCAAACAGCCCAATTTATGTATAATTAGAATCTCAGAAGGAGGAGTGGATAGCCAGAAGACATATTTGAAAAGATAATGGCTAAGAATTTTCTGAAATGAATGAATGACATCAACCTGTAGATCCTGGGAGCTCAGTGAACCCAAAGCAAGATAAATATGAAGAAAAACAAATATACATCATTGCCAAACTGCTGAAAACAAAAAAATTAGGGAAAAAAGTCTTGAAAGCAGCCAGAGAAAAATTTATTACACTTAGGGGGATAACAGTATGAAAGACCACCAACTTCTCATCAGAAATAATGGAGACCATAAAAAAGGTCCCTCGGAGGCAGAATGTGTAGGGCCTTTAAAACAGGTCATGCTAAGAATTCTGGATTTTTATTTTAAGTATGACAGGAAGTTTTGAGCAGGGGAATGGCATGACCTAGTTTACATTTGAAATCATCAAGAGAAATTGCAGAATATGTCTGACTTAAAATTCTCTGGTTAGTAGATAGAGGAGACAGTCAGGACCCAACTTCTGGTCTTCTGGTACCTTCCAAGACCACCTCTCATTGAGTGATGCCAAGCCACCTCTGTCCAGGGTCAGCTGATCTCTGAGAGCAGTTCCCTGTAGGAATTGTACTCGGACTTAGAGCAGTGAGTGGGTACTAGAAGAGACAGGACATCTCACAAGAAGGGAGATAAAGAGAAAAGGAAGGAAAAGGTGGGAAGATAATGGAAGGTTTCCAGGGCCAGCAGGAAGTACACAGTGTAGCCTACAGGCTTCCTTCCTGTGGCCATGTGAGTAGCGGTCCTTTTCCCTGTTTCTCCACAACTGGCCCCACTTCGGTTTCTCCATAACTGGATGTGCTCTCAGCATTCCCTTTCATTCCATTCCACAAGGAGGTCTTGACTTGTTCCTGAAGGATTATCATGCAGAAAATTATCCCAGGTCTCCTGCCCCAGTCCCCACAATAGCTCCTACCTCAGAGGCTTGCCAGAGTTCTTTTATATCCAAAGCCAGGAGTCTGGACAACTTTCCCGCACAAAGGGCCCTGTTCCTGTCCACAGCAGGATGGCTGGTGGAACCCATTGGCAGGGGTGGTTTAAGAATACAGTTACCTTTTGTTTGTTTGTTTGTTTGCTTTTCCTTTATAGGAAAGTCATTTGGCTTCATATTATTTAAAACAGTGAACAGGCCACCAAGTAATTAATGAGTCAGCATCCCTTTGGTTAAATTGGGTTTGGTTAGTAGGAGGACACAGGAAGAGCCATTTTTCTGTATTTATTGCATTTGAAATAATTTATTGCCCTTTGAGATAATTCATTTCCATTTCTAAAGGATTTCTAAAGGATGCCCTTTGGAATAAGTTGTAGGAATGGCCCCTGAATATTCAGCCTCCTTCCTACCACATAATTGGATCTGTTGATGTCGTGACAGATGACCACCAATGGTTATTTCACTCCAGAAATTCTACTTGTCACCACATAAATGAGCCTGATATGCCAAGTCCTCTGCTGTGGTTTCTTTCTGTTCCTTCTGTGAACCTTTGAGAGGAGACCTATCTGTAGACCAGTCCTAGTAAGCCTCTGGAATCACCCACAGGTTGAATAAATAAATATCCTTTGAAAGGAAAGAAAAATTTGCCTTTGGTGTGAAGAGCTATGTCTGGGTTGGAAAGGGCACAGCACGTGCAAAAGCTTGAGGTGAGAAGGAGCAGGCTTGCAACATTGAAGTCAGTTTTCTAAGTATTTTGAGCTCTTCTGAGGTGATCTATTGAGGAACGAGATGACCTGTGTTCTTGCAGAATAGTCCTGCCCCGGTAGTATCATACTTATGACTCAGCCTCTTTTAGCTCTCTCTGGACGGATGTAGGCAGGGATGGCTGAGATAAAACCTGTGTGATGCATTATATGATTGTGGATTTGAAGATGTATTATGAAATTAATAGTCATGGTTAAAGAAGAGTTCATATGTAATGTGTGAATCGACATACAAAAAAAGGGGAGAAGGTGCCCTGTGACCAGCTGCTTGGCTGCCCACGGGAGGATGACTTCTCTGTCAACTGTCCCATTTTCCACAGGCCTCAACTCACAGGTGTTCTCTCCAGCTCTCCACCCTGTAAATTTGAGATCGGCAAGTGTAGGTCTAAGCAGCGGCCCTTTGTCCTGCTGCTCCCAGGTGCTCTTGGGCTCTCTGAAGCTGTCAGACTGGATTGGTAGTGATTTTGTCCCAAGTGTAAAAGTAAAATTTCCATTTCAGATTGGTAATACTTGCTGGATGCCCCCAAAACACAAGCCTCATAGTGTTGGCACACACGCTGTGCAGCAGAGATCAAACCCACATGTCTTCTCCTTCCCCAGGTGTCCAAACAATGATCACATTGCCTCCCCCACCCCAGAGAAGCACCTTCTGGGATTTCCTCCTGCCTTCAAATAAAGCTTGGGCTCCTTAGTATAGAAATCCTTTTGTGGAAATCCGGTGAACCTCTTCCCAGCCTTGTCTCCAGCCTTTGCGATCCCAAGCTCTACCCACCTGCTATTCTTCTTGCCTGTCTCACCTCCTACCACTCGCTCTACCTGGAATGGCTTCCACATCTTGGCTTGCTGGAATCCTAGCTGGCTTTAAAAGCCCAGCATGAGTGGAAGTGTGCTTTGACTTTATAGCCTCCTGGGCCTCTTGGCTGAACTCTTTGTGGCACTTTGTGACTCTGTTTCTGCCCCACAAGTTCTTTAGGTATGTGCTAACTTCACCTACAAGTGCAGACCAGTGTTTTTGTCATCATCCTGGCTCCTTAACCACTCATCACGTGCCCTCCTAGCATTGAGCATCCATTCAGCAGGTGTTTGCTGTATTCCCCCGTGAGCCCCACAGCCCCGTGGCCATGGAGCCTGCCCTGTGGAGCTTAACCTCTAACCAGTGATACTCCCCACCTTTTGGGGAATGCCTACTGTGTTCTAGACACCAAACTAAGCACTTTACTTTTTTTTCTTTTCACATAACCTTCACCACAGCTTAAAAGAGGTAGATTTTTCCTGTCTCCGTTTGGCACATGAAGAACCTGAAGCTCAGAGATGGGGGGTGATTTGCTCAGGGTCCCACAGCTGGCGAGGAGTAGAGTGAGCTTGTAAACCCAGGTCTGTTGACATCCAAGTTCGTAGTCGTAGCCCCTCTTGAGGCACGTGAGTGTGTGTGAATCAGGGGAGGACTGGGTAAGTGTCCTAGGTTCTGTGTCCTCCTCTTTCATGATACCATGGTCTATTTCCACAGATTGAGCCATATATGCCATACGAATTCACATGTGAGGGAATGCTACAGAGAATCAACGCTTTCATTGAAAAACAGGTAAGGCTCTTCAGAAGTCCTTTTAACCCATCACACCAGGGGGCTCTCATGAACAGCTAAGAGCTCATCATGTTTCTGTGGTTATTTTCCTGCTTTGGAAGGCTCCAGAAGCTGGGTAATGGCTTGATGGAATTTTGAAGCATGCACTGTCATGGTCACCCAAGGGACTTAGTCTGCCCTTGGGTTAAGAATGTTCTTTTTGGGGGCACCTGGGTGGCCCAGTCAGTTATGCGTCTGACGTTGGCTCAGGTCATGATCCCAGGGGTTCTCGGATTGAGCTCAACAGGGAGCCGCCTTCTTTCTCTCCCTCTGCAGCTCCCCCAGCTTGTGCTCACACTCTTTCTCTCTCTGTGTCAAATAAGTAAATACAATCTTAAAAATAAAAAAAAAAAAATTTAAAAAGAATGTTCTTTATGATGGTGGAAGGTCAAAATGGAAACTTAGAATGGGAGAGACTGGATGGTCAAGGTAAAGCCGTCCTGAACCATCAGACCTGTGCCCTGAATGGGTTCGGAGGGACATCACGAGGACTTGGGTGGGGAGAGGGACAGAGAGACTGTTCACTGATCCTGCCTGATCTTCGTTTCTCACCCTAAGAACAGCAGGGGCTGAAACCAGGGGTTTCTAAGCATTCTTTTAATATATGTTCAATAATTCCAAATATGTTAGGACTTTTTAGTGGTTTTCAAATATCTTTTCAAACACGACCCCTTTTCAAATGAAACTTTACATGAAGCCTAAGTATAAAACAGATAAAAGGAGGGTTTCAGTGCTAAAGTGGGGAAGGGGGGCCCAAGAGTCCACCACCCCCAACAGAGCTTGCAAACTCTGGCTTGTGCTCTCATGGCAGTAAAGGCCAAGAGCACCATTGGCATCATTCTGTTTCCTTAGTCCTCACAAGCAGCTCAGAGCTACAAATAGACAGATTCAGAACCCCTGTGGGCAGGGGGTCTCCTCTTAAAAGGCAAAGCAGAGTGTCTTGGGATGATCAGAAGATCTTTACACAATAGGGGATGAGGACCGTGCAGGCTAAAATAGCAGTGGTGTGTTGAAAATGTAAGTAGGTGTAGACCAGAGGTCCCAGGTAGGTTTCTAAGGGAAGGTTTGCGGCGACAGGCTGGAGAGCCCCGGGCAGTCCTGGATGCTGCTATTGGAGAGAGAGAGCGGTGGGCACAGGCTTCAGGGCAGCGTGTGTGATATTCTGGGTGCCTGTTCGTGGCCAGAGGCCATGCTCTGCAGCCCCGCCATCTGGTTTCACAATTTTTTGGTTTTATGACTTGGGTGCGTTACTCAGACTCTCTGGGCCTTAGTTTCCTCTCCTGTAGAATAAGGGCAATAGTAGACCTCTTAGGGCAGGAAGTGCGTAGAACAGGGCTGGCACATAGTGCTCCGTAAATGCAAACTGATACTGTTGATTACTTAATAGATGATATTATGTATCCTGTCACAGTGTATAATTATATTGTGATGTCATATAATACAATATAATATGACTCACCCGACTTTACCACAAGAGCTAAGCATCTGAATCATCGCTTCATTCAGTCTGTGTAGTGCCTTGATTGACGGTGACCACATCAGCACCCTAACCCGGGCAGCCTTTTATGTGCAGACTGCACTGCAGTGCGTACCGAACACGTCCCAGCGCGTTGTCTCGCTCAGTCCTCACAGTATCCCGGGAGGTGGCAGGAATAGCCCCACGCTCTGGATGACGGGGACCAAGATTTGTGGTCATGGGCTCACACATCGTGGACTCCGGGTTCGATGCTGGTTTGGTCTGAGCGCAGGCGTGTCCTAGCAGGCGGGGGCCGGTGTGTGGAGCTGGACTTCCCACCTTCATTCACTTTCCCACAGGTGCCGAGAGGAGCTGCGGCTTCTCCTCTGGCAGGGAGTTTTAAGCTCTCCTGCCTCTTACCACCATCACAGGAATCGAGCTGAGATTGTACCAGGGTCCCCAAAGCCGCTTCTGAAACCCACTTCCTCCTCTCCTGTCTCCACTTTCTCTCAGGAAAGATGCTTACTCACCACCACGTAGAAGACTCTTTAAGTTTATCCGAAGACTCTTGAATCGCAGCCCATCCTTTAAAGTTCTCATGTGGCCCGTTGTCTATAAATCTATTACCAGCTTTCCTTTCCAACAGGAAGGTGCCATTCCCCACAGTGACCTGGCACAGTGCTCCATAATGCAGGAGCATGCCTGGTCCATTCACCCCCATAGCCCAAGCGCCCTGCCTGGCACACAGTAGGTACACAGTAACTCCCATTTAAAGGAGAGTGTGTGCACGTGCCTGTGCTTTTCATTCGTGCATCCCCGGAGCCAGGAAGCTCATCTTGGACTTTATGATTTGGGATACACGCTGATAAAGCTGCGCTGCCCACTAGCTCCTCAGCACAGACCCTGCAGAGCCCACAGTTCTCAGAAATCCAGAGCTTTCTCTTTTGCCTGCTATGGTTGATTCCCCCGTCCACTGGGTAAATGTCTGTCAGCTGGAGTGCGCTGTGGACTGGGCTGGGGGGTCGGGAAGATGTCAGGACGAGTCCCCGTCCTCAGGTAGCTTTGGGCCTCCCAGAGAAGCCAGTCAGGCCCACAGGCAGTGCCACTGCCATAGGGTTGGGCCCTGTAACAGTGATGTCACCGGGATGCTTAGGGATCGCACCACTCAGCCTGCAGAGCGGGGAAGGGGGAGAGCTGGGGGGAGTGTGTCCAGCAGCATTTTGTGGGAGATGGGTCCTGACAGCAGACTGAGGGGGTATGAGAAGGACTATACAGGTCAAGATGTAAAGGCCTGGGGGAGAAAAGAGAAAGCATGGTGAACTCACCATGGGAAGTTTAGCTGTCACCTAAGAGATATGATGTAAGAGACAGGGCTAGAGGAGGAAACACTTCATGAGAAGATGCTGAGGCTCAGCCGAAAAACGCAGGTTTGACTGTGGGACAACAGGAAGCTGAAGAGTGTTTTTTTGTTGTTGTTTTTGTTTTTAAAGATTTTATTTATTTATTTGACAGAGAGAGAGATAGCAAGAGCAGGAACACAAGCAGGGGGAGTGGGAGAGGGAGAAGCAGGCTTCCCACAGAGCAGGGAGCCCGATGTGGGGCTCGATCCCAGGACCCTGGGACCGTGACCTGAGCCGAAGGCAGACGCTTAACGACTGAGCCACCCAGGCGCCCCAGGAAGCTGAAGAGTGTTAATGCAGGATGAGGGCAGTGAGACTCTCAGATTGGTATTTTAGGAAAATCCTTCTAGGAATCTTGTGTGGGGGGCATTTCCTATTAAGCATTCTCTCGGTGCTGCTACACAAGCCAGAAAGAGGCCGATTTTGAGCTTATCCCAGGCCTCACAAATCCTGGAGGAATTTGTTGAAGCCATAATGTTCCCCCAACTTTAGAGGGGAGATGGGAAGTCAAGACCCCATTGAGTCACAGGTTGGGGCTTTAGCCTCTAACAGTTCTCTCCAGGTCTCAGTATTTTAGAGCTCGGGGTGTTCATTATTTTTGCAGCTAGAATATGATCAAAGAGCAGGGAGACTGGAGTGAAGGGTGTTTCTGGTGTGAACAGAAAGCCTCGAGCTCTGAAGATTGGTGGCAGCTTAAGTTTCCTGTCCCTGGAACTGTAGGAGCGCTGTAGCCCTAATTAGGCTGATCTCTGCCTTCAGAGTCTTCCGTGTGATCTGCAAGGGGAACAAGGAAGCTTTTATCTCAGAACCTTTTCAAGGTTGTCCATCATCCTCACCCAAGGCCACAGGAGCCAGGGGAAGCCAATTGACAGCAGTTGAGAAAGCCCCAGGCTTCAGTGTTCCGTTGAGTGGCTGACCGCTGGAAATCTACCTCATACCCAGCCAACCCCGGGCTCACTCACCCAGTGGGAAAGAGTCCTGATTGAGGGAAACCACTTGCTTTTTTCCCTTAATGCCCCTGCCCTGCACACACCACCACTGCTTTGCTGTACTGGAAATGTTGATTTGAGTTGCATGCTCTTCCAAGTCAGCACTCTGTAAGAAGTGCTCTCTCCAGGAGCTGGGGAGGAACTGGGGCAAAAATCCCTTGTAATCTCAGATCAAGAGCATTATCCTTCCCTGACCTGAGTGTCCAGGCCTGTTAAGGTTCTCATGATGCATTTCTTGGGAAAGATTTAGGTATTTGCCTCAGGCCAGAGAGTATAGAACAGGTTCTTTTGAAGGAATGGCAATGTTCAGGTTGCTTTCTGAAAACCATGTGTATGTTCCTCATTCCTATTCTCTGTACTTCCTGTAAAGATCCTGTAAATGTACAGAATGATTATGCTTACATTATTTTGCAAAGAGCTGTGTAATTCATGTGAAAAGCATTCCGGCGTTATGGAGGGGAAAAGGAGTTAACCTCAAGAGCCACTGCGGAATAAGCTTCAGCTCCTAGGAAATCTGGCTTATCCAAGCCCATCTTGAACTCCCTGGCTAGTGTTCTAGATGCAAGAACAAGCCCGGTAGTGAATCGGATAGTCCAGGGTAGCAAGGAGTGGTGGTGGAGGAGACAGGTTGCAGGGGAAGAGGAAGAGGCACTGAAAAGGGGACAGGGTTGGCCCTCGTTTGGGGAATGTTTGCTGTTTGGAGAAGTGGACAGCTACTGTTGGCCTAGCCATTCCTGATCCCAGAGACACTGGCTGAGGAATGCCTAAGTGCTGGAGCCCGGAGTCCGGCTCCACCACCACTCTCTGTGATCTCGGGCAGGTTCCTAACCTGGTCCTGTTGCTGCTTCTGTGCAGTGGGGATACCACCACCCACCCCAAAAGGCTGATGGAGGAATCGATAGATTAATGCAGGTGTAGGGCCAAGAGCAATGCCTGCCACAGAGTAGGTCCTCGGGAAGCTTCAGCTACTTGCTGCTGCAGGAGCCCAGCACCCGACCGAGGTATGCTTTTTAGAGAGCTTCATTGAGGTGTAAGTTACAGACCATAAAAGTCACTCCATGTAAGGATACAATTAAACAATTTTTTAATCATATTGATAGAGGTGTGCGATTACCACCAAAGTCTAGTTTTACAGCGTTTCTGTCACCCCAAAAACCTCCCTTGTGCCTATTTGCAGTCTTTGCCCCAGCCCTTAGGCATCCAAGATTCTGTGTTCTGTCTCTGGAGATTGGCCTTTTCCAGGTGATTGCTGGCTTCTTTGACTCAGCGTGATATTCGTGAGGTTCATGCATGTTCATGTATCAGTACTTCTTTTATTACTATTATTATTCTTATTATTATTGCTGAATAGTGTTCCACTGTGTGGATATTCGAGTATTTGTTTATGCATTCACCAGCTGACAGACATGGGTGTCGTTCCCACCTTTGGGCTGTTGTGAAGAGTGTATGAACATTCCCACGCCCGTGGAAGTGTGTTTAGAGGATGTGAGAGGTCTGGGGCTAACTCCTTTAGGAGTGAGCTTGTTGGCATGTGTAGCGGTCATCCATGGAGATGGGTCACATCATCACATGTTGGCATGTGTAGAGATCATCCATGGAGATGGGTCACATCGTCACATGTTGGCATGTGTAGAGATCATCCATGGAGATGGGTCACATCGTCACATATTGGCATGTGTAGAGAACATCCATGGAGATGGGTCACATCGTCACATGTTAGCATGTGTAGCAATCATCCATGGAGATGGGTCACATCATCACTTGTTGGCATGTGTAGAGATCATCCATGGAGATGGGTGGCGACAGCTCAGCGTCACAGCCACCTCCTCAGTTGTGCCTCTGGAGACACAAATCCACACCCACTGCCTCCCATCAGCCCAGCGGCCACCTGGGGACAAAGTTCACTCCTTTGAGGACAGCACAGGCCGAGAATGGGAGATACCAATGGGCAACTGAAATGTCTTTAATCCAGTCAGTCAATATTTATTGCACACCTTTTTTGTGCCAGGCCCTGGATCTCCCAGCTATAACATAAATAACAAACGTGTCTCTTACCTCTCAAATAGCTGGCAGAATTTGGCCCAAACCCCAATTTCAAGGCCTACAACCTGTCCCTTCCTTTTCTTCTGTTTTGTCTTTTTCCGCCCAAATTCCTGGCCTTACTTCCTCTAGATCTGCCCCCAGACCTGTATCTGCACCTGTCTTCTTGGCTGCACAGAGTTTCTGCTGAAATCCACTTGCACCCGCTATGTCATGGGCGTAGTAACTCTATTAATGGTTTGCCCGGGACTGGGGGGCTGGAGGGTTTGTGGAGGAGATCCCTTCACAAACAACCAGGAGAGAGGGGCAGGCCAGCACCGCCACCCCATGGGGAGGGGTGGGGGGGCAGCACCCCATCATCTTCTCTGCTCTTTGGCTGTTTCTGGGAGCCACATTCTCTCCATGCTGTGACTTGGCCTTCGTGACAAAGGTAGCTCCCTTCTGTTCCCCAGTAAATTGTCTTCACTTGTGCAAACGCTGCTTTTTCTCCTAAAGTTGTTGATGATAAATGTTTCTTATTAGAGTCAGTGCAGGAAAATTTCAGAATAGTGAAATTTAGGGGAATTGGTGACTGGGTGAAATAATTGTTGGAGAGGAATGCAGATGTTCTGTGTTCTAAGTGGCCTCGTTAACCAGATTGGAGATTATTACATCTCATCCTGGCTGTAGAAAGCCTTTCTGAGGTAGAATATTGTCCCTTTCTGCTTCTACTGTCAAAGCCCCAGGATGCCAAAACCATTCAATTCAGTTCAACAGCTCTATATTGTGCACCAACTATCTGCAAAGCACTCTATTTGTGGGAAGCCACTAGCTCCTATTCAGCCTACAAAACCCAGCCCAGAAGTCCCTATTTCCTGGAAGCCTTCTCTGACTGCTTCCACCGCCACACTGCCGATCCCCACAGAGTTAATCATTTACCTACTCTAACTAAGTGGCCTTTACATCCTGTTTGGACATCTGTTTTCTGCTGTTCCGTAATTCTTTAAATGTTGGCCTCAACATTTAACAGCCAGAGCTGTGTGCAGTGACTCCGTGGGACCTCTGGGACCCCACCTTTGCTGCTTCTGGCCCCCACCCTGCACACTCTCAGCTCCTACTACGTGGAACACTCTGCTGCTCTGGAAGCCTGCTAGACACTCCCTTGTCACAGCCTCTGATCCTAGTTTGCCTCTGCCTGGAATGTTCTTCCCAGATAGTTGCAAGTATCTGGGTCTATTCTCAAATGCCCCTCCTCAGTGGTGCTTTATCTGGACACCTTCTCCCCCAGCAGTCTCAACCCTTTTTCCTCACCTTATTCTCGTCTAGAGCACTTACCACCTTTGAACATATTATATATATATATACTTTTTTTTCTGTCTTTCTCATTGAATATAAGGTCTGTGAAGGCAGAAGTTTGGTGGTTCCTTTTTTTTCACCAGTACCCAAGGGCCTGGAAAAGTCCCTTGCATGTAGTAATAGTAAGAGCCAACCTATAAGATGGTGTTATTTATCTCAGGTACTTTTTGAACACTTAAGCATCATAGTAGTCCCCCTGGTCTGTGGGGGATGTCTGAAACCTCGGGTGGTACCAAATGTATGTACTGTGTTTTCTCCTATCCATACATACCTGTGATAAAGTTTAATTTATAAATTAGGTACAATAAGAACTTAACAACAACTAATAATAAAATAGAACGGTTACAGCAATATACTGTAATCCAGGTTATGAGACTGTGCTCTCTCTCCCGGTATCTTATTGTCCCATGCTCACCCCTCTTGTGATGCTGACAGATAAAACGCCCGCATGAGGAGATGCAGTAGGGGAATGATGGAAGTGCTGTGACATAGCGTTCGGCCGCTGCCGGCCCTCTGACGATTTGTCAGGAGGAGGATCATGTACTTTGAGACCACCATTGACACAGGGAGCTGAAACTGCAGAAAGCGAAACTGCAAAGGGGTTGGGGGTGGGGGAGCAGTTCTGAACCCTTAGGCTTTTCTGCTTCTCCGCAAGTATTTTGTTGAATGAATGAATGAGCAGATGGGTGAGAGGAGGAGACGAGGCAGGTGAGCATTGACATATTCGCTCTCGCCTCTGTCCTCCCGTGAACACCTAGTCAGGCCGGCACCCAGACGTGAGAAGAGGCTTATGACTGGGGCTGCTGGTTCAGTGGTGCCGTGCGAGTAGCTGGACAAAGAGATGGCTTTCATGGGTCAGTTGTCCATACCTCATCCAGGCAATTCAGCATGTTCCTTCTGGACCTGGGAGCAAATAAGGGTCTACCTTGGAATATTATCTTTACCATGTCTAGGTGCCTCCTTAGGAGTCACCTCGTTTTATCTCACCGGAATTCTATAAGGACTGAAGGACCTTTGTAGATGCAAAAGCAGAGAGCTTGAAGGCCATCTGTGGGCGTCCCCTGCCTGGAGGCCAGAATCGCATCCCTCAGCCCCACACTCCCTTCCGCCCCACCTGGCGTCATGCTTACCAGGACACCTTCAGGCTCTCCAGATGGTTCACCAAGCCTTAAAAAGATCTTCCTGCCATTTGCACTATTTCTTACCCTACTGGCCCCCAAAACAGACTCCTGAGAGGATGCCAGACCAGCCCGCGGTGATCCATGAGCCAGGGTGCTTGGGGCCCAAAAGCTCATGTGAAAGTGAGCTCATAAGCCTGACTGCTGAAGGAAACCTCCAACAGCTCGGCTGTAGTGGTCGACTAAGAAGCCAGCGGGGCAGCTCCGCCTGCAGAAGGCACGTCCCTCCGTGCAGACCCCACGGCGCCCTTCTGCACATGAGGTGCTGGGCTCCATTTATCCAGGGCTGCCCGGCCTCTGCCGGTGCCGACACCGCAGTGCCTCAAGCCCCATGCAGGGCAGAGGCAACCCCTCCGTGAACGGGCGAGAGCAAGGAGCCGAGCATCCATGGAGCACCTGATGCTGACCGGCCTTCGGTCGGTTCCGTCAGCTCAAATCCGGGCCTTCCAACTTGAAGCACTTTCCCTGGTCTAACACAGCAGAACCTTTCTCCACACAGGCTGAGAATGAATGAGAAGCTGTTTCTTAAGGGTCCGCCAGACTGCACAGCTGTACCCTCAGCTCTAACTGCCTGTAGGTGTCGTCTGAGAAGAGACATTCTGTGTTTTCTTACAAGCTGTAAAAGCCAGAATTGGCTGTCGTGGGTTTCCGGGTCCCCAGCCTCATCCAGGGGTGGGCCGCGCTGAGTCCTAGAAATAAGGAGAAAAATCCTCATGTGGTCTCTAGTGATGTACAGTGTAATCTGATTTGGTTTCCTGGATGTCTGCCCGTTCTGTACGCTCACACATAGGCTTTGGCGTTGCATTTAAAATCTCCTTATGATAATACTCAAAGGCTATAGATGTTCTCAGATTGCTTCTAAAGAAGTAGAAGCCAAGTTGCTTACATTAGTCAGCCAGAGAAACAAACCGAAAAGCAACAGTTAATCTTTTCCCAGTATCTGTGCACCCGCTCAGCTCTAATCAATAACTCCATTGATCATGATGTGTTTTCCTTCTTCCTGTTTGGTGACAGCCATCCTCATGGGATGGACAGAGCACCAAAAGGCAGCCAGTAAGCTTCCATATGCTGTCAGGTAAGAGAGCGACAGCAACCAGTGAACACCGTGACCCTGTTCGGGGTGCTGTGGGTCATGCCGTCACCCTTAGTAACAGCACCCAGCCCAGGGTTACTGTGCCGCCCTGGCTTAGCAAGCACACACTGGTGCTCAAGATCGCCATGAATCGGGCACCTGGGTGGCTCAGTCGGTTAAGCGGCTGCCTTCAGCTCCGGTCATGATCCCACGGTTCTGAGATTAAGTCCCGCATCGGGCTCCCTGCTCAGCGGGGAGCCTGCTTCTCCCTCTGCCCTTTGCCCTGCTTGTGCTCTTCGCTCACTCGCTCGCTCTCAAATAAATAAATAAAATCTTTAAAAAAAAAAAAAAAGATCGTCATGAATCTGAGGAGTCAGATAGGGTCTTCCCGCCCCGTTCCTGGTCTGTGGTGGCGTCCAGGGCTGTGGAGCCACTCTGCTCGACCTCCTGCCATGCATCACTTTCAGAAGGTTAGGCTGGGTCCTCATGTGTCTGAATAATCCAGTGTATTTCTGTCATCTCTGCATTGCTAGGCTATGCGGAATCTTCTGTTTTCAGCTTCTGTGAATCCACGTTCAGGGTGTCTCAAACATGCAGTGAAGGGTTTTCTGTTTGTTAGCCACCAAACTCAGGCTCTCAAGGAGTCTAGTCCCCTCACGATAGAGTCATGTCATGTGGAGGAGCAGAGCGGGTTTGCCTTACTTGCTGGGTCCCCATCATTGATTGGAGGAGACTAGAATGGAACCCAGCACTGAGTACTCACTACCCACCAGTCGCCTTTCTCAGCACGTAACAGCATCACCTCCTTCAGGAAGGAGAGAGGGCGAATCAGAAGCCTTAGGAAGTCATCAGTATCTTCGTTTTCCTAATGAGGCAGGATGGACAGCCGGCTGCCTACAGAGCCTGGGGAGCATTCCCTTTGCTCTTTTCTGTTTTCTTTTGCTCACTAAAAGTAATACAAGCACAAATTTAAAAAAACAAAAATGCACGCAATACAATAGCGTCTTCCTGGATGCAGCTCTGGCCTGCTTTCCGGGGCTGCACCCACTTCATTGCTAAGGGCCCGGGCAGTGGCAGGCACCGCCTTCAACTCTAGGCCCACTTGCAGTGCTCCACGTGACCAGCCGGGGATGGGGGGAATGAAACATTTCCTCTGCGGGTGTCCGGTCCGGGAGCCCAGAACCCTGAGATTACAAATCCACTCCTCATCTGCACAGAGCAAGGAAAGGAAACATGAGAAAAAACAAACTATTTCAGAAGGACATTGATTGGAAAGTGAATTTCTTTACCATTCCAGACCATGTTCCTTCGTTCCCTTCTCAGTGGCCCCCATGCCAACCAGATAGATTCTCGTAGGAGCATATGCACGTTTATAAGCACCTTTCCAGCTTCTCCCCCTGTGCTTGACATAAATGGAAACGCACTCTACAGCATCCTTCACTCTGCTGCTTTCAGCCCTCAGGATGTCCTGAAGAGGTTTCCATGTCAGCATATGGAAATCCGTTACATTTTGGAGTATTGTTTGTGTTTAAACAGTTAGTGAAATATTTCAGATTATTTCAGACCTCTTGCATCTCCTCTAACAATGCTGCTGTGATGTCCTGTGTAGGTTTCTTTCGACCCTGTGTGTCCACATATGTCTGTAGGGTGAATTCCTACTGGTGGAAATCAGAGCCCAGGATCCTGAACAGCTTTGAACACCCCTGAGGGCTCGCCCACCCCCAAAACAGTGAAGCAGGCCTGGCTCTCCAGGTACCCCGCACAAACAGCACCTTTTGCAGCTGGGGCAGCCCAGCGACTCCAGAAGCTGTCTAGGATTCCAGATCCAGTGTGTAAGCCGAGCAAGATCCGGGGGCCGCCGGTGCATGAGTTCCCACTGCTGGGACCTGCTCAGGGTACAGCCGGAGTGAAAGCCTGGGGTTGCAGGTTGGAGAGCTCCCTCCTCCTCATCGGCCCCTTCTCCAGCCCCACTGGGTCTGTGTGCTCATCACCCGGGCTGCCCGTTGGCTGAGCCACACAGGTGGCTTCCTGGCCCACGCGCATCATGCCCCTCTGCCCACCCCGGGTCTTCCTTGGACACGCTAGCTTCCAAGTGACTGGCCCTGCCCCATTCTAGGCACCCCCGCAGCTGCTGGGCTGTGGGCGCCTCTCTCTGCCAGGTTACTTCACTTCCTATCACACATCCCAGGCTGTTTCCGTAGCTGTTGAATTTGTGCCTTTACAGCTGTTTTCAACTCCCAAGCCCTGAGCCCCCACCAAGGCCCCGGCCCCATGGCAGGCTCCATCTGCGGTGTCCGTGGACTCCTCCACTTTATGAAGTCAGAACTAGCACTCACCAAACAGTGTTCTGCTAGGTAACTGCCACATTAGGTAGGTGCTGAAAAAGTCTTCGGAATTAGAGCGAAGAATAGAACGGCTGGGGAAGGTGGGCCCAGAGATGGACCTTCGGGGGTGGAGGCTTCAGATAGCGAGACTGAAGGTGCCGGTAACGAACAGCCCCCGTTCCTGGCGGGCATGGTGCCAAACACATGTTACTGTCATCCTCAAGCCCTGTGTGGACGATACTCTTGTCCCCCTGTTGTGGACGAGGTAGCCGCTGGGCAGAGAGAGGCGAAGACCTGGCCGAAGGACACGTTCCAGAGGAGCCCAGTTCCCACCAAGCCTGTCCACCTCCCACCTCCTGGCCTTCCCCGCTCTCACCGTGGGCTGCCTCACCTTGTCTGGGCCACTGGGCAGACCAGGGATCCCCGCCTGAGTCCCTGCTCCCTTGACTGATGGCTTCCTTGTCATTGTAGGACTTCTGCCACGGGCAAGTGATGTGGCCGCCCCTCAGCGCCCTGCAGGTGAAGCTTGCTGAGCCCGGCCAGTCCTGCAAGCAGGTGTGCCAGGAGAACCAGCTCATCTGTGAGCCTTCTTTCTTCCAGCACCTCAACAAGGACAAAGACATGCTCAAGTAAGTGCTGGGGGTCGGGAGGGCCGGACCAGCCTCCAGCACACCTCTGGGTCAGAGCTGGGCTGAGAGGGACAAGGCCTGGGGAGCAGGCTGCAGCATGGTCCCTCCCCACCACTGCCCCACTCCCCCAGAAAGTTAGACCAGCAGTTTGGTTGTTAGGTAGATGAGATCACCCTAGCATGCTGATAGATTTAGAATTCGAACGGGGGTGTTGTATTTGCAGAAATAAGGCCGTGTTTGGGATCGGAGATGGTGGGAAGGGTTTGGTTTGTTCATGTCATACCCAGGAACTGTGGGAGTGGAGATGGGCATAGAAGCACAAGCCTGGGGGGCCCCACCCCTGAGCTCCCCTGGCAGAAGCCAGGTCTTCTAGATGGCTTGAGGGCTTCCCCTCATGCCTGTATGACTTGTAATGCTCCCGTGTGTTTCTCTTGGCATTGGCAGACCCCAAATTTCTACGTGAGGTTTCTTCCGGCCTCTGACTCGTGCCCCCTGTCAGTGCTAAGTCTGTGCTCCCCGTTTTTATTACACCCACCCTGGGCCTCCTCTGACTTAATTACCGAGCCCCACCCCCTGAATAGCTCTGGTTAAGAGACGTGCTGTCCCAACCCTAGATATTCAGCAGAGCAGTGCTATTGTCCAGTCCTGATGACGAGATTTAAGAAACGCAGTGCGCTCGCTGCTCATGGCTTGCCTCTCTCCCATTCCGGCTTTGTGCCCCGTTACGCGGTTGGCCTCTGGTCGTCTGTGCCCAGAGCGCGGAGCGGGCCTCGTCCTGTATCATCTTCTTCTCAGGCATGCTATAAAACCCTTCTTACAGAGCGTGGCCTCTCGCATCTCGCCTGCGGGAAAGCTTCCCTGAGTAGGGGTGTAGAGGATGCTGGTTTTTCCCATTCTTTTTATGTGAAGACCAAGCTCAGAGGCCACCTTGATTCCACTATCAAAACAAAGCCCAGAAGAGAGTCAGTGTGGTGCCCTCCTCCATCACCAGTGAAACTTCGTGAGAAGGGGTGGTGGTCTGATATGTAAGGAAAGATGTACTAGAAGCTTCTGTCTCCATAGCACATATCCTGAATTCTGGGGTCCCAGGAGGGGCTTCCTACTGGCTCCTTTGGCAGACAACTTCTGTAGCAAGGTAGCTTTTTGAGAACCCTGAATATCTCTCTCTCTCTGTTTATCTGGATTCGCTGGGGGTAGACTAGGGACAGTGCACACAGAGCTGTCTCCGTGCAGTCCCCGTCTCCACCTCTGGAGGAGGACACATGAGAAGCTGCGTCCCAGGAACGGAAGCCAACTGGGACTCCTCTACAGCCTGGCCCTCCTTCCCAGCCAGGCACGAGTCAGGGCTCCTGCCCAGATCCGATGATCAGGGCCTGATTCAGACAGCACAGGGCCCCCACACAGCCAGCCTGTCTCTGGAGCAAAGGTGTAGGTCCAGTGGAGGGACAGAGAGGGGAGCCAGTGGGTTAGTGTCCTCTGTTGCATCCATTTTCTCCCCTGTAAGATGGGGGCAGCCCGTGTGATGATGAGATAATGTGCAGCTGGTGCCCAAGACAGAGAAGAACGACCCCTTCATCCAGAGAGCCTTGGGCCGTGGAGCAGGCTTGAGGCTGCCAGGCTGAGACCAGAAAAGCCAGTCCCCTCCCCCAGCCTCCCTGTCCACCTCCTCATACCCTCCAGAGCCCATGAGGGCAGAAGACCTCGTGGGGCTGTCACGTGGCCCAGACCCTGTGCCCTGGGATTGCTTCACAACCCTCTCCCCAAGCCCACGGTAGCTATGTGGGTTTTCTCCCAAGGAGGCAGCAATGAATGCTAATTCTGTAATAAAGCTGTCTGAAATTAATTCCCTGAATGTAAGAGCCCTATTGAATACCTTGTTCCTGCATTTGTAAATACCGATAATGTGGTAAAGCCCCGGCTAGCTGGTGGTCTATTGAGTGCCTCCTCAGTATGAGGCAGTCCTGGCTTATCCATATTCATGGCCAATTAGTGAAGTGAGTGGCTCCTACAGGCCCATGCTACTTCTTCTTCTCCACCTGGGAGCCTGGTTCTCAGCTTAAGCTCCTTTTGGTCTTTGGGTGCCCATGACCTTGAAGAACCTTGAAGAACTAACAGTCTATCCCCGCTGTGTAGTAGGAATTTATATCACATAGATCAGGCCCTTTGGAGTGTCCTATGCTGTCATCTCGGATCAGGGGCAATCAGGCAGTTGGTTGTGGAGTTCCCGTTCATGCAGGGCATGGTGTAAGTGCCGGAGAGGTGCCCACAAACTCTCGTGCACAGAACATGCATGATTCAGGTGTGTTGCCACAGACCAGGGGGCGGGGTTCCAGAGGCAGAGGCCCCGGGAAAAGCCAGAGTCCAAGCTGGGGTGGCCCTTAGGGAGGACCTTGGCTCCATAAGTAGGAACATGTGTTCATGTGACACCTTATTTGTAATTCTGCTACTTTTTCAAGTTACAGCTTCTAAAATGTTAAATGATTGAGTCTGGCGTTTCTTTTTGAAGATGGGCAGTTCTAAACCATGAAGTCTAGACCGCGAGCACTCTGGCATCTGAGTCAGAGAAGTCACGAGTGAGTTTGGGGGACTTGGTGGAGTCAGGGTTGGAATAAGCAGGGCAGGAGCTGAGGGGGAGGGGAGGAACTCAGGGGCAGGGAAGAGGCGAGGAGTAAGACCAGTAGGTGGGGTCCTGCTTGCATCCCTTCATCCTGGGTCTGTCTGTCGGGAAGGATGAGTTGTTTCTATCCTCTCAAGACGTAGGCAGCCCCATGGGAAGGTGGGGCTTCGGCTTTTTATTCTTGGTCAGGAGCTGTGATGTAAACCAAGGGCCAGTGGGCCTCAGAAGCCCCCTCCCATCCTGTAAGAGGCCGGCTGGGGAGAGGTCAGCACCACGGGGTCCTACAGAAAGGAAGCAGCCATGTGCTAGGGGTCTCTGAGCGGGAGTGAGAGAGTATGTGCGGCGGAGTGAGTGTGTCTGTGTCTGTGTGAGACAGACAGACAGATATCACAGAACAGGGAAGCACAAGCAACAACATACAGGCTCTGAAAAAGCCAGGGATCCAGCAGTGGGGAGTGAGGAGGCTGGCTTCCAGATGCACTCCAGCAGTTGGCGAACGTCACCTCCCCTCTCTGGCTTCGGCCCGAGGGTGGTGGAGTGCTCTGTCTGACTGCCCAGGGCTGAGGACAGGGACCTGTGCACTCCTCAAAGGGAGCGCTCCCTGGGGGCCCGACGGTCGGATGGCCTCCACAAGTGTCTGGAGCCGTATGTGCCCATAGCCCCCTGTCAGCTGCACCTTCGGGGAGCTGCCCCATGACAGATCACGTGTCGTGCTGGGGACTACCTGCTACCTGAGCTCTTCGTGGCAGGTCTCCGGACATCATCCCTGGGCACGCTTCTTCCGTGGCGGCCTCTGTTGAGATGTGTTTACAGACACGTGTACACGTGTGCGCACTCCCAGGAGCACAGGCCTGGGGTCTGAGCTGGGTGACCAGGGGCAGAAGCAGGAGGGTTTCTTCATGGCTCCTGTCAGTTAGACCCCTGCCATGGGGTCTGAGAGTTGGAGAGCTCTCCACACCCCTGGTTAGCAGTACGAGGGAGCTGGCTTGAGTTAAGACATAGGAGCTGCTCTGAGTCACCTAAGCAAAGAAATAACCTAAGCGTAACTCTGTATTCTAAAGCTCTGTTCTGTATGGAAACCTGTAATGCACAGCTGAGTTCTGGAGGACCCTTTCTGGGGGTAGGCCAGTGGGGGTATCCTGCAGAGGACCTGGTAGCCCCAGATCTCTGATTCACTCTTTTTTTAAGGAAATCCATAAATCCGCACTTCCTGCCCTTGTTTTCATGGTCCGTGACCTTCACGGTCTGGGTGCTACGTCTCCCAGCCGGCACACCTCGACTAGAGGTGTTAGGGCGTTTAGAAAGGTCGCAGAACTCTCTGGTGACTGCAGGAGCAGCCTACAAGGGGGTGCTGCCCCCCCCGCCCCCCGAGCACCAGGAGCCAGGCAGGCAGGCTCAGAGAAGCCCCAGCAGATGTGCCGGGAATTGTCCAGTTCCGTTGGCAAGGGCAGGTGCGGGCCAGGCGGCTCGTTGGCTGGAGGAAGACAAGAGGGGGCAGGAGAACCGGGGAGGAGGATGCTTCCCCCCGCCGCCCCAGCGTTTGGAAGCGTCCCAGAGGCAGCAGGAGACCTTGAGTGCCCCTCGGGGTCCCCACCCTGTCAGCAAGAATGCAGATTTCTGTGCACAAAGCAGAGTGGAGCTGGTTGGCATGTGTGTGCATCCACAGCACGGGGCAGGGGAGGGAGGCGGCAGAGCCCGTCCCGTGGACACGGGACGCCGGGCCAGGCTGACCGCAGTGACGATGACAACGGCTGTGGCAATGGTGATCGTTCCCGTTTATCGAGTACCTACCCCGAGCTACACTCGGCCAAGTGCTCTGTGAGCACTGATTTCCGCAGCTCCCCCGTGAGTTAAGGCTTATTTGTCCCCACTCTACAGAAGAGGAAACTGAAGCAGAGAGAGGCTCATGGAGATGAAGTCAGGACCCCAGCTCAGGGCCGCCCAGCCCCCCTCACACCCTCTGCTCTGAACCGGCCCCCGGCTGGCACGTTAGGACTCTGTGCTAGACAGCTGCTGAGGCCTCCTTGCTCTCGGGGCCACGGGGTGGCTGGAACCAATGTCCCCCAGGCCAGAGGAGAAGGGATGCGGCTCTTCCCCGAGATAGAGGAGACACAGGCCAGCACTGCTGGCTCCCCCTGGCCCCGCAGGCAGTGGCCCCAGCCTGGGGAGGCAAAGCCACAAGGGTTTGGGTCTCAGCTGTGGGGCGAAGACGGTGGAGGAGCCGGAGCCCCGGTTTGCAGTCCTGCCCTGCATGTCCCGAAGCCTCAGGCGCTTGCCTCTCAGGCAGGGGGCAGGAGGGAGCCTATTATGGCCACGGACTGAGGTGACTGCAGCAGTCCAGGGAAGTGATGGCCCGGGACACCCCCCCACCCCCCACAGGAGACCATCTGATGGCTTTCCAGCCGGAGACTAAGGCCATGTCACATGAATCCTTTAAAACCACCAGTAAAAATATTAAACAGAATTTTTCAAAATACTTAAATGACACACGCCTTTGCCCCCGTTCTCGCTCCTCTGAAGTAACCGTTAAGACTATGGGGTGTAGCCCTCTCGTCCTGAGGCGCACATGCGCGCAGGTCGATCCCACTCTGCATCTCCTTCCGCTACTTGCCTTCCTCAAGGACAGCTCTCCACGCTGGTTCTTGCATTTCTGCCTCATTCTCTCTCAAGGGCTGCAGAGACCTCCGAAAGCACAGATGTGCTACAAACTCTTCAGCCCTTCCCCACTTGGTGAGTATTCGGATTATTGCCATTTTTTTCTCCCTTACAGACAGTGCTTCGGTGGGCAGCCTCGAACACACATTCCCACACACACACACACCTTTCTCGAGCCCGGATTCCTGGTGGTGGGGAATTGCTAGGTCAGAGGGAGGCTTCCATTTCCTTTTTATGACAGGTGAACCAAACGTGCACCCCACACCTCAGGAGGGGGGCCCAAGGAGCCAGTGACAAGGACTGTCCCTGCCTCTCTAAGCCTCGTGCCTTTCTCTTCCCCTTCAGGTACGAGGTGATCTGCCAAAGCTCAGAGCTGGCCAAGGACATCCTGGTGCCCTCCTTCGACCCCAAGAACAGGCACTGTGTGTTTCAAGGTGACCTCCTGCTGTTCAGCTGTGCGGGCGCCCACCCCCGGCACCAGAGGATCTGCCCCTGCCGGGACTTCATCAAGGGCCAGGTGGCTCTCTGTAAAGACTGTCTATAGCAGCCCCTGGCCCGGCCCCACACTCACTCTGTGGGACTAACAGTGGCTCCAACCCCATTGGGACAGGGCCAGGGGGCAGACGCCACGTCAGTCAGGGACTCTCGCCAGAGCCTGAACTTGATGCTGGAAGGTTTCGATTTGGTATTGCTCCTTCTGGCTTCTCCCTGGCACAACTTCGTTTTAATTTCTTGAGGAGACTGTGTCACTGCAGCTGCTCCAAGGTAGAAAGAGAGTCTCAAGATTCATTTAAAACAGAACCAGAGGAGGAATGGAGCTTGTCAGAAAGAACTTTCTACGGGAACATTCCTAAACCCATTAACTTATTTATTTGGGAGGGAGGGAGGGGGAACAGGGGAGGGCCCAGAGGGATTGATCACACGTCTTGCTTCTCTGATTTCCCACTGTTTACTGTCCACCTTCACTGTATTATTACTCCTGTCTCCTTCCGGAAGGAAGCAGGAGGGAGACAGGGTGCACTGTGGGGCCGGTGGCTCGCTTGAGGGCAGCCACAGGGACCCAGCTCCTCAAAGTGGATGGTGGCAGAACACAAGAAAATCTTGTGTGTGCTTGACAGATGGCAGCTAGAGGACAGGCACCTCCTGGGCATGGGGGGACATGCCTGTGGTGTTGTCCTGAGAGCCCAGCCAGGGACCAAAGATGGGGCCGCTTTGCAGTGAGAGCTCCTTTCCTCGACCCTCCCCCCCCCGCCCCC
This sequence comes from Leptonychotes weddellii, assembly GCF_054177405.1. Taxonomy (NCBI): domain Eukaryota; kingdom Metazoa; phylum Chordata; class Mammalia; order Carnivora; family Phocidae; genus Leptonychotes; species Leptonychotes weddellii. The sequence continues at coordinate 86,738,098 of NC_138371.1, read as the reverse complement.
CATCACATGCATGCACGCACACACCTTGGCCCTAATTTCTGATGAGGATGGCTTTAAGAAAGAAATGCAGGATTGGGGAATTGACATTTGCTAGTTTGTGGTAAATCCACCCTCCCTCCAGTGCCACTGGAAGGAGGAAAGTAGAAACATGGGTCATGCTTGTTTACTCCTGAAAAGGGTTATCCGAGCTGGGGTGTGGACAGGCGCGAAGCTGGCCCCTAAGAACCAGAGCTGTGCTCTAGGCAGGTGGGCTTGTGTTCTGTTCCTTCTCATGTCTGATGGCACCAAAGTCCCACGAATGAGGCTCTCAGTGGCCCTGATGTTGCCGGGGGGAGCAGGGGCAGGCCAGGATGAACGTGGTGTGTGGTCCTGGCCGATCACCTGTGGGTGTGGGTGTGTAGGTGTGTGTCTTGCACCAGGTTGGAGTCTGATGCTGGCTCTTACTCAAGGCTCGAATATTCTGAGGGGGTATTCCGAGTTGGCAGGTTGGCCCAGTCAGACTCACTGGATGCCCCCGCTAACCCTGGAGTTCCCAGTCTCTGCCGTGGTGGGAGCTCCCCACCGCCACCCGGCCCTGCTTCAGTGCCCTGGCTACAAGTGTGTGTGTGGGTTGTGAAGCCCCTGGCAGCTCCAGGCTGGTGACAGTGAGCTCTCTTCTCCTTCCTGCAGAACATGCCAGTCATGAGCTGTGGCGTGACCCACCCAGCCCTCGCTGGTGGTTTTGAGTGCCTTGGCCACCTAGCACCATGCTCCCCCGCTGCAGCTCTGTGCTTCCCGGCGCCCTGGCTGCCCTCTGGGACAGCCAGCCCAGCCTCAGCCCAGCAGAACAGTTCGGCAGGGCTCATGGCTGGGTGGGCCTTCAGGAAGGGAACTAAATCAGAATCCTGCCTCATGCAGACCACAGGGCCCGTGGAGCCTTTAGGTATGGGAAGTTAGATGGTGCCCGCCTCTCCATTCTTCCCTGTGCCTCCGTAGGATCAAATGCACAGCCAGCCTTTTTTTTTCTTAGATTCCCAGTGGCGCTCAATTTCACCTCTAATCCCAGAGAGTGGAGGGAGTGAGGAGGAGTAGCTAGGGTCTCCCCCACCCTTCAGGTGGTCCCTGAGCACATGTGACAAGGAGAGTTCTGATAGGGAGACCTGGGCCCTGAGCGTGGGTGCAGGGGCCCCTCAGGAACTAGCTGAGAGCACCCTCTGCCTGGACCCAGCATAGAAGTCCAATGGGATCTTGGCAATGAGGGGGGTGTGTGTGTGTGTGTGTCTATATGAATGTTCCTCCAGGTATCGCAAGGGCAATTCCTGCTGCAGGAGAAACTGCCTTCCGTGTTGTTAGGAACTGCTTTTCCCTATGAATGGGCCTCTGGGTTCCTCCCCTAGGTTGTGGGAATTCCCTTGAGCTCCCAGGGCTGCAATTCCTGGGCCAGGGCCGCCCTCTCCTGGGCTCTTGTGGGAGCTTCCAGAGGAGAGGATGTCATGCAGGCATTGGGCCAGCAGGGGGAGCCCGCGGGCTGAGACCGGATTTCTCTAGCTTGGCCCAATTAACCCATTTTGCAGAGCTGTTTCAGTAAGCCCAGGGACTCAGAAAGCAAGGAAGCTGGAAAGCACGGTTCCGAGAAAGATGCTGCGCCGGCCTGGTGTTCCAGGAGCCGCAGGGATGGTTTGTGGCTGTCCTGTTTGCTGAGCTCAGGGCCTCTCCGCCTCGCTGTTCCTCTCCTCTCCATCTGGACTCGGGTCTAGCAGTCCCGCAGAGCACTTGCCTGCCCTTGAAGATCCCGGTGTTGCCCCCCGCAGTCCGGTAGTGGCCAGAAGGACCCGGAGTTCCACAGGTATAGCTGCTGCTTCTGGGACAAACCCGCAGTCCAGGTGTCCAGGGCATTATGAGCAGAGGCAGTGACACCTGAATGTATAGCGGCCCCCAGGCCACCACCACCGTAGCCCACATCTGATCAGCGCCCCCCCAGGAGGAAATTGGGGAGGGGGCCTCCATCTGCCCTGTGTGGAAGGGGCACAGTTGCTGGCTGCCCTGGGAGAGGGCTGTGCCTCTCAGAGTGTAGCTGGGAGCCTTTGGTGGTTTTGCTACTGCCAATCTGAGCAGAATCCTAAGCTAATTTTTAATTGCTGATTTACACAGGGACAGAGATCCTAAGTCAGGATCTGTGTCGTCTTGTGTCATAAGCATACCTTGCCTGTTTTTGTCCATTTTCTTTTCCTTAGTAAAATTTGGCCCTCCTCCCGCCCCCGCCGTGATCCTAAATTCCTAAACATGAGGGAAATGAACCTAATTTATTAAAAGAGAGAAAGCTTTCCTTTGAACCATAAACACTTTCAGGAGTGAAGACTCCCGAAAGGGGAAGCACACTTCTTTTAATGCCAGTAAAAACCTCCTTTGTTTCACGTCTGTAATCTGATTTGCACGTGTACAAATGGAGACACTGTTGCATTTTTGCCTGGATTGAGTTTTCGTCACTGCTTTAGTTTGCTTTTTGTGTGTGTTTGCTCCGTGTTTTGAAATACTGAGAGTGTTTCTTTGATATTTATTGTTTCTCTGATGTGCCTTTTCACTTTTCTTTGGGGTTGGTTTTTAGAATCTGGGTACCATTTAAGGAAGATCACAGATCTTCCAGCTTGAAGGCAGGACACACCCTTGTGTCACCGAGGATGCTCAGCCCCCTAGGCCACAGCCATATGTGCTCGTGCGCCCCCATGAGGCCATGAGAACCCCCAGGAGAAGGGCTGGCTTCCTCCCAGGCGGCTCCATGTCTTCGGATCTGAGGACTGCTGGTCGCCAACGTGCCAACAGGCCTGTGCCCCCCCGCAACTCAGGCACCCGGTGAGGTGTGGCCTAGGGCACAGGACCAGTCCTCAAAACACTTGATCTGACTACCATAAAGGGGAAAGACTGTGCACCCCTGTTGTTTCCCTAGGGAACATGGGGTTTATTTTAGTAAAGGTGATAAAACTGTATGCTGTGTACAGGTGGGTTTGTGCTTTTGAGACCAAAGCAGGCCATCCCCTTTCTCCAAGGTGGTTTACCTAGACTGTGTATATAATTGGGACAAGTACCACCCTTTCTCATGCCCCCAAAATCCTTGATTTAAAAAAATATATATTTTGTTAACGACAGGCTCGGTTGCATTACCATCCCAAGCCTGGATTACTTTATTTATTTTAAAGTATTTTAATTTCCACATTGGCTTCGTTCTAATCCCATCCATCCCTGTAGGGCTGCAGAGCATCTCCGTGGGAAGAGCTGGATGGACAGAAGTAGATTCAGACTTCTTTAGTGAGGTGGGGATTTCCTAAAGCTGAGGGTGAGTTCTTTCATTCCTGTTGGCTTCAGCAAAAACTGGAAACTTATGTTTTTCTAGCAAAAGGCCAAATTAGTTGTATAGTCTCAGATGCAGAAAAAAATTACCCTAGCTTTTCTTAGCACTTAAGGTTTTTGTGAGGATTCAGTGTTTAGCCGTGTCTGGCACATAGTAAGCCCTCGTAAATGTTAAATATTGTTATTAGCATTTCATAAAATTTGAGAAAGAGCTAAGTAATACCTCCATGAAAATATTCCTCCAAGTTGATGGAATGTTGTAGGAATTTCTGGTTTAGGATGTCCAAGTGCCATGCCCATCTTGCTGGCCGAAATGTTACTGTATCCCTGAATGCACTGACTGATTTGCAAATATCCCTGACTTCAGCCCCAGATGGAACTAGGCTGTAAGAACGTGTAAACTGGAGATGAAAAGGGTGACCCACATGCTGGACCTCACCCCACTGATGTCTTCTGGACCATGCTAGGGTTCTTCTTTGTAGAGCTTTTTGAGCTAGAATTAAAATAAGTTCTCTGACAGACTGTACCCCTTAAATCAAAGTTAACTATATTCCTCTGAAATGAAATAATAAAGACTTTGTGTGTTGTTTAAGGAGAAAGGAATGGCCAGTTGAACTTTGTCATTCCCCCAAAAAGTCCCTTTGCTGTTCCCTGCTGGCCGGGGCGGCCCCTCCACACTCCAACCCACAGGGATCAGACCCTGGGCTGGTTAGCGGTCACATGTTTGTTTTGGGCCCATTCCCCGAAAAGACCTCCCCCCCCCCAAGCTGGCTTGGCTACCCTGGGGACCCCAAGACTAACCGCTCGGGTGGAGCTATGGTGGGCACGGAGGTTGGGGGGGATACAGAGTTTCTTCAGAACCACTCCCAAGAGGCTACTCAGTGATGTTTTCCCAGATCACCTAAATATCAGTTTGCTTTTTGTTTTATTGGGGTTTTAGAGTTTTATCTTCTGTCTTGGCACTAATATGGATAGACTGCCGTTGGGAATATGGAGGAATTTGCTGGAGTCCGGGGTCTTTCTAAGTTCCTTTGGATTCTTTAGTGGAATCAATTAGCAGTCTTAAATGTTTGTGGGTGTAAGATTGGAATTTGCCTTCTTCAAAGCATCGTTCCCTCTAACCCCAGATTCTGTGGCGCCTTGGGGACCCCCCCCCCCCCGGCAGCTGGTGAGGCATGCAGCTGTGTGCTCCCGTGGTGGGGGGGCCGTGCCGGGGGACGGGGCAGGTGCTCAGGCAGGTGGCAGTGCCGTAGGCCTCGAAAGCCTTGCTGGGACAGCAGGACGGATGGGACCATAGCGTGGCCCGCCACCTCCGCCAAAGCCAAGAAGGAGCAGACCTGGGAAGCATTTTGCTGGCTGGCATGCCGAGTGTTCCCGGGACGCCAAAGGAGCAGGCGCCATCCTTCCTACTGTAGTTGCTTTCACAGCCTTGATGTCCTTACGCTAACGGCCGTGTGCGTGTGTGTCTTCAGACAGCTCCTGGTACAACCGTTTCCTACTGTTCACTTCCGGGGTCACGTAGTGCAGGATTCTGCAAATAAGGTGTCGCTGTCCAAACGTACTGTACCTGCATAGAGAACACTGCTTTGTTTTCCAACGTTGTAGAGAAAACTAGGGAGAACTTTATTTTTCAATAAACTTTTGTTGTGTGACAGGTGGCAGTGGTTTTTGGGGGTCTGGGCTGGGTGCAGGGTCACCTACGGAACAAACTCAGCGGCATCCCCCAGTGCCGGCACCCACTGATGACGGGTCACCATTCGCAGACCCCCTGCGGAAAAACGCTGATGAGAAGGTACGTGTCAGGAGTGGGGAGGGAAAGGTTTTACTCTCGAGGGGTCTTTCCCTTGTGTGGCATCCACCGATACTCATTCCAGAGCACTCCCCCCGTCCTGCATTCACCTACATGGGAACGGAATTGCACAGAGGACTGGTAGGCTTTTTTTTTTTTTTT
>NC_138371.1:86699568-86732323 GCF_054177405.1 Leptonychotes weddellii | reverse complement strand
GGAAGGGAAAATGAAGGCGGGGAAATCGGAGGGCGAGACAAACCATGAGAGACTATGGACTCTGAGAAACAAACTGATGGTTCTAGAGGGGAAGGGGGTGGGGGGGATGGGTTAGCCCGGTGATGGGTATTAAGGAGGTCATGTATTGAATGGAGCACTGGGTGTCATATGCAAACAATGAATCATGGAACACTACATCAAAAACTAATGATGTAATGTATGGTGACTAACATAATAAAATAAAATTAAAAAAAAAAGACCAGCTTTGTTCCCTGAACAAATCATCAATTGGGTATGCTGCCACCAGGTGGGAGTATCTTGCTTGTTTTCATAGGTCAGTTACTTACTTGTGTCACTAGGAATTGGAAAATATGATCAAAAACAGATAATCCAGATTCATATTCCCTTAGACACTAAATATTCTTTTTCCTGTAGGAGATGCCCCTTCACACACTTCTGCCAAAATGTTTGGCAATCACTGATCAATAACGTAATTGGGTGGAATGCTAAAAACAGTGCATGCTATGTGCAGTTTTTCATAAATAATTCAAAAGCAGTTGGAGAATACGGGAACATGTAAGTACACCAACTGGACTAAGAACACTTCAACACAGAGCCTACTGAATTGGCCACAGGGTCAATCATGGCTGATGCTACTTATAACCATGTTTTTTCCTTAAATCCAAACAAGGCAATTAGAAGTTCGAATTTAGCCTTCAAGGTGCGGAAAAGGCATCTAAAAATAAAGTCTGCTATTGACGTTGTTATCTTAGCACTTCCTATAAGTTTTTACCTTAACTTCGCAAGAAAATGAATGAGTCACATACGCAAAAGCCAGCATCACCATCTCATGACATTAGGGCCCACCATGCTCCTCAGTTTGGAGCCCCCGTGCATCGCTCCCATGAGACACAGCCTCCAGATTCTCTCCAATATTAAAATGCAACTTCCAGCAGAAATCTGATAAAGCATCACATACACAAAAGAAGTAAGATTCCTTAAGCATCTTATTACCCAAATTCACTAACCTAGTGCCAGAAAGCTGGGAAAAAGGAAGACAGCCTGTTTTCCTGGCTTCAAAACTGAATAAAATCATTTGAAAAATCACCTCCCTGGAAACAAGATATCTGCAAAGCATCAGAGCATCTCCCCCAGAATACTGATCAATGGTGGTTGGTCTTAACATATGTCCCCAGATCCTCTGCTAATCCTTCTTCTAGGAGGGGCAGCTGAATTCCCTCCTCCCTGAGTGTGGGCTGGGCTCATGACGGGTATCTAACAAGTAGGGTATGGTAAGGGGAAAACAGTAACTTTGCAGGGGAGAAGCCTGGCAAGTGATCTAAGCCAAGTAATCAAGATTAACAGGACCATTAATGAGTTATGCCGATATCATGTGCTTCCTGATATGACGGGACATGACAAGAAGAACAGGTCTTGGTGTTCTTCTACCCAAGAATCCATAACCTCATCTGAATCTTGAAAAAACACCAAATGAACCCACATGGAGGGACAGTCTACAAAATACCTGAGCAGTACTCTTCACACATGTCAAGGTCATGAAAGATAAGGAACAACCAAGAAACTGTGGCAGATTGAAAACTATGGAGACAGAGGACTAAATGCAACATGGTGTCCTGGACTGGATCCTGGAATGGAAAAAGGATATTAAGTGGAAAATCTGGCAAAACTGGAATGGAGCCTGGAGTTTTAGTAATAGCGTAGTAATCTCGGAGTTCGGGCAAATGTGCCCTGATTATCTATATGAGATGTTTAACATCAGGGGAGGCTGGATGAAAGATATACGGGAAATCTCTGTAATGTCTTTGTGACTCTTTTATCTAAAATTATTTCAAATTTTAAAGTTCTTTAAAATAATCACCTCACTGAATTTTATTATTATTATTACTATTGTTCTTATCATTTTCACCTCCTCAAATTATCAGTAAGGACTATGCCAAACCTAGCCTCTTGGCAGATCCTAAGTCCCTGCTGTGCATGAGGTGAAAAAGCAGGGTCCACGAGGGGTAGGGGTAGGGGTGAGGGCAGGCAAGGATCTCCAAATCACAACTCCCTTTGTGCAGGGACTCCCTCTAATCATGAATGTTGGCCCCCACAGGATATAATGCAATGTATCAACACAGACCCAGTTGCTGACAGGATTCAGAAAGCCTAAGTTGGGAGATTGACATAGTCAAGCACTTTGAGACCCCAAATTCAGAGACTGAATTCTTGCTTTGCTCAACCTCCATACCTGAAGCCTGATTCCATTCAATCTGTTGGCAAAGCCCTCACCCCTAAATTCCCAGATGTAGAGAGAGTCTGTGTTCACCCCATCTAAGTCCCAAGGAGCTGGGGTACCCCTATGCATCTTGAGAAGAGCCACTATGGCTTTAGCAATCCTCTCCTGGGTCTGCTATACCAGGGAGCTCACTACTGGACAAGGGGCTTGGCTGAAGGGCAGTGATGCACCAGCAGACCTTTGCTCACATCTGGACTCCATTGCTTACTGGGGAAACAGACCCGAGCACTCAAATCTCAATTCTCTCTTCCAAGGGGGTAGGGATGTGTGATACCTGCAGCCCCTGGCAAGCAAATAATGTGCAGTCAATGTAGCAATTTGTGTTAAAGGGCCCAAGCACATGATCTATGCACTAACTTATTCCAGCAAACAGCCACACTAAGTGCTAATGGCGAGCCCCGAAGTATGCTAAGCACTCCTATAAAAGAAACGTCGGGAACTGATTACCTAGAAAAAAGTATGCATGGTGCAATGTAAAGAAATATAAGAAAAACTGTGAGTGGGACCCACACTGGCTCATCAAGGCTTCTGCTTCAGATCACCCACACCACTGAGGCTACACCAGTGAGGGTCAAATGCAGTTCCGGTCCATCTCCAGGGCTCCCGTTGTCTTTGCTCTGCTTCACTCTATGCCCCATTTCCTTCCTTCCAGGCAGCCCTGCTCACTTCAGGGACAACAGCCTGCCAGATGCTTCTTCTGCAGCCCCCACCAGCCTGTAAAGTCTCATCCCTGCAATCAGCAATAAAACCCTATTCTCTACCATTTAGAGTGGTTCCAGTTCTCTGCTTGAACCTGCAATACCACTTCAGAAGGATGCTTCAAAGCACTTAAAACAGTGCCTACCTGCTGAAGAAGGCCATCAAGAAGACCTGACTGCCGGTTGACCTGCAAGCTGGACTGGGCAACTGGAGGATCCCCATCCCCCAATCTGTCCTTGGAAGGTGAGTTCCACTTGCCTTCCCCACTCCCAGAAGCTGCCCCAACGACACAGCCTTGAAAGAGAAATGTGCCGTTGGGGCTCTCTGGACAGGGTATATGACTGAACCCAGTTAAAACCTCTACCTAAATTTTCAAGATTGGGTGGACAGGATTGTGGAAATCTACTCATCTTGTGGCCAGCCAAGGCAAGCCTCATATATAAGTTCACTTGCTCATAAAACCTACCACCTACCAATCCGAAGTGGTCGTCCTCCTTCTTCCATCTCTTCCTGCCCTCCACATATAGGGGCCAATTTCAGATCACACCTGGGAAGCCCCAAGGAGCTTGTGAACTAACAGTTGGTCAGCCAGCCAGGAAGGAGACATCCACACGAGTTGGTCATCAACCTCTATGTGGGGAGGAGGGGCCCATTTATTAGATGCTTGTGGACTATTATGAGACAACAGGGGTGATGCTTTAACACCCCTGTGTGAGATCTGTGCACAGCGCACCGCAGCTCAGAAGAGAACAAAGGGTGCTACGGTGGGCTGGCCTCTACTGTGTGCAGTTCGGCTGGCCACTGAGGCCCCACTAGAAGCTGCAGCTCGGGTTCCAGAGTTGGAGGAAGAGCTGAGGATACAGAAGGACGGATGGTCGTCCGCTACTTGGCCGGCTTCGGGGCTGGCCGACAAGGTGGGGGAGCAGGATCATCAGCTGGAGACCTTAGCGTGCCCTTCTGCAAAGCTAGGAGGGGTGCAAGGGATCTTGGATGAAGATCTGGGTACCTGCGACAAAGCCTGGTTAGGATGCTAAGCGGTGGGATCTCTGGGAAAGTGAGGAGAACGCAGAGGAGGATTTGGTGGTGATTGGTGAGGAAACAGACCAAAGAGCCCCATGCCATCAACCTTTAATAGAAGGGAAAATTTTTTTAAGAAGATTTATTTATTTGACAGAGAAGGACACAGTGAGAGAGGGAACACAAGCAGGGAGAGTGGGAGAGGGAGAAGCAGGCTTCCCGCCAAGCAGGGAGCCCGATGGGGGGCTCAATCCCAGGGTCCTGGGATCGTGACCTGAGCCGAAGGCACCCAGGCGCCCCTAGAAAGGAAATTTTTAAATCGCAATTAAACAAAACCCTCCTAGGAGAAAACTTGCCTTCTTTCTCTGTGCCTTTAAGTTGTAAGCTGTATCATGCCTTTGAAATGTAAGCACCCCAGGAGATAACCACAAGACTGCCCACAGAGACTGAGGAGGAAAAGGAGGAAAGAGGATTTTTAAATACAGACTGCTAAAAAAAAAAAAAAAAAATACAGACTGCTAGAGGAGCTTCTTTGCCCAATATCTAGTCCTCAGTCTCCATAAGATTACTCATCAAGGGCTCAAGTTTTAGAATGCAAGGTATGGGGTCTCTATTTGTGTCTGTATGTTTATGTGTGTCTATGGATCTATGGATCTATGTTATGTGTGTGTGATGTTTTTATACCTCCAGAGGGCATTGCCAAAGTTATTCTGTAAAAAGAGCCCTATTTAATTAGCTTAAGGTTAAAACAAGCTTTAATATCAAACATGTACGTATGTAAAACTAAAACATAATTTTCTTTCATCTGCTTAAAGGACAAAGTTTTCTTGGACTATTGGTCTTCTTTTTGATGAGATTATAAAAGGTTTTTCTTTACCTTTTAAGTAATCTGCCCAGAAAACAAAGATTCTGTGTTTTGTCAAAATAACTTCCTGTGCTTCATGTTATCTTTATCAGGTCTTTGATTACTTAACAAAACTGAGTTTCTATTAAAAGGGGTATGTTTTTCACAACTAGGTAACCTGTATTTGCCCTTGAAGTCTTTAATTATCACTTTGATTAAATGGATAACTAAGTATTATTTCACAGTGACCTGTGAACCTATTTAATCAGGTGTCTTTAAACCTTTGGGTATTTTTGACAAGCTTCCCAAAAATCAAATTTTCAATCAAGTCTTCACTATGAACCAACTTTGGAATTTTCCAGAGAGTCCCCAGACTATCTCAAAAGATGTGTTCTCTTTCCTTATGAAAGGAAGATGTTGAAATAATTAGGCTTATTTGGTAGGTTATATTTCATGGGAAGCACTGTCAAATATGAATGATGCTAAACTTTCTTTAGAGCCCATTTATTTGAAATCCCTAAAAACATGGTAAGTCCTGGTAAAACGCTATAATAGTATATTATAACGCTATATTATAGTCATAATTTTAAAATGTATGTCACAGGGCGCCTGGGTGGCTCAGATGGTTAAGCGTCTGCCTTCGGCTCAGGTCATGATCCCAGGGTCCTGGGATCGAGTCCCGCATCGGGCTCTCTGCTCCTTGGGAGCCTGCTTCTCCCTCTGCCTCTCTCTCTCTCTCTGTCTCTCATGAATAAATAAATAAAATCTTTAAAATAAATAAATAAATAAAATGTATGTCACAGAAATAACCAAATTCTCTTGTTAATTACATCATAATGAACTCTCTTCAAATCTTTAACCATGGCCATTTTTAAGGTTACAGACAGTTACTGTTTTATTCTGATGCTTTGGCAAGAAGTGTTCCTGCGAAAGTGCTTCATCGTCAAGGAGATTCAAGGAAAAGATTTTGCTTAGTAAAGGTTTCTGATAACGAAGATCAATTTGCCTTCATATGGAAGGGACAATAATGAAAGTTGCAAGTATCCCCCAAGGCCACCTGCATAGCCCCACAATGTGTTGTGGACCTGTCCCTGTGTCTTCCTTCCCCACATCAGTGAAATGGGCCCATGACATCAATGATACAATGTTAACACGTGAAGACCACCTTTGCTACAGGACACTGTGCAGGCTTTGCTGGAGTATCTGCAAGGGGAAAAAAAAAATGGGCAGCGAACCCACAGAAAATTCAAGGCCAAGGTGTTGCAATAAGGTTTAGGGTCTTGTTTGGTCAGATAAGATGCTCATTGTCCCAGAAGCTGTGATTGGTAAGGGGCAAACCTATTCATCCCTTAGGAGGGCGAAGGAGATGCAAGCCTTGGTAGGGATTTGGGTTTGTAGAGGACTTATATTCCCCACCTGGCACAATGCCCCTGTCTTTTACACCACCTGGTAAAGAAAGGGCACTTATGGGACTAGGGACTAGAGCAGCAAGCCACCTTCGAGAAGGCAAGAATATCAATGAGGCAAATTAAAGCTCTGGGCTTCTCCCAAACAGGGCTACCATTTGAGTTAGGTGTGTCTATGACTCCAGAAGGTAGGCGTCAGACACTGTGGTGAGACAACAAAGCAGAGAGTGCCCCTAGGATTTTAGTCCTGGCTCGGGAAGGGGACAGAACCTGATATACCCGCAGAACAACAGCTCCTAACACAGCGCATAGCATTCCTCCAGATGGAGCCTCTCGGGGAGGAATGAACCACAGCAGCCACTAGGCTGAGAAGCCAAGGGATGGATGATTCATGAGTGGGCCCCTGTGGGGTCAGGATGTACGGAAGGACATTTGGGTCTGGCTGCAAGGGCCTGAGGCAGGCCTCGCTAATAAAGCATTGGATACCCCGGGCAATGAAGATGCTGATGCCCTGGACAAATGGATGGATGGACGGATGGACGGATGGAGAAAGGAAGAAAGGAAGCAAGCTGAAGCCTTACTTCAGAACAAACCTCAGCAACTGACCGTTTAATAGATACAGAAGACTGGGTGTACAGAGAGTAGCCACCACAATGCCCAGATGAGGTGGCATATTGCCAAGGATGCCAGATTGCACTTGAAATACAGGGACTTGGTTAATGCTCGAAGCATGTCATATGTGTTCTCAACACCCAAGGCAACTGCCAAAGGAGTCTGAGGCCGATCACCAGAGCTCCTGAGTGGTGAGGGTGGCAAACTGATTATATTTGTCCCCTCCCACTGCGTGAAGGTTCTAAATATGCCCTGGTTTGTGTGGACACTGACCTGCCCTAAGCTTTCTCAGGTCACTGTGCAAACCAAGCTGCCACCATTAGGGGCTTTAAAAAGCCGAGCATCATGTATAGACACCCTTGTTGAACAAACAGTGATGGGGGGCGGTTCACATTTCAAAGGTAATGATGTATAAGACGAGGCAAAAGAACATGACATGGAATGCAGGTACCCTAGAACCCAAAAGCAGCAGTTGGTAGAAAGGAAAAATAGAATATTAAAGCAGCAGATGAAATTACTAACAAGTAAAACTACTTTGACGGGGTGGACTGAAGTACTGTCCCAGGCTTTCATACATTTAAGTGATCAACCAGGAGGGTCTGTGACCGCATACGCCAGACCGGGGATCCCTGCCAAGGCCCCCAACATCGTAAACGTATGGAAGCTTCAGTCAACAGCCAACGCCCTCTCACTGTGGATCAGCATGCTGTGCTGCTGAGAACACCAAGCCCTATCACGCCAGGGAAAGGAGTTATCTACTGGAATTTGCAATGGGATGTCCCACCAAGATGGGTGAATTACTTCAAACTCCTGGATAAGGGGGAATTAATCTCCACTGGGATCCCATTGCCCTGATGCACGCTGGACCTGGTGAAATGCACTACCTGGAATGAACACAAGCCAGTGAAAGAGGGGAGAAGGTGGGGGTCCTGACCTGCCATATCCTGCCCCCGGTGCATCCATCTCCTCAGGCCTGACGGTGCTGCCTCCCCCAGCCGACACACATAGTATGTACAACCAGGTCAACTTTAGTTTGTTGTTTTTCTGGGGGTTTTTTTAAGATTTATTTATTTATGTTAGAGAGAGCATGACCAGAAGGGGCAGAGGGAAAGGAAGAGTCTCAAGTAGACTCTGTGCTAAGCACAGAGCCCGATGTGGGGCTCGATCTCACAACCCTGAGATCAAGAGTCGAGCGTTTAACCAACTGTGCCACCCAGGCGCCCCAATCCGGTCAAGTTTCTAAAGTTGCCAACCTCCCGGGGCGCCTGGGTGGCTCAGTCGGTTAAGCGTCTGCCTTCGGCTCAGGTCATGATCTCAGTGTCCTGGGATCAAGCCCTGCATCGGGCTCCCTGCTCAGTGGGGAGCCTGCTTCTCTTTCTCCCTCTGCTGCTCCCCCTGCTCATGCTCTATCTCAAATAAATAAATAAAATCTTAAAAAAAAAAAAAAAGTTGCCAACCTCCCTCTCCTCAAAGCCAGATGGGCATTTTTTGTTTCTGCCAGGTACAACCATTTGACTGTCATCTTTGTTCCTTCTGTTGGCCAGGGGTAGGGTATAGCTACCCAGCAAGCCTTAAATGACAGCCAAAAGGCCTATCCTTACTGCAATGTCTATAATGAGAAAGCGGTCTTCCAAAATCAGATAGCCTTGGACATTATTACTGCACCACTATCCAAACAGAAAGTTCTATATTCCTATCTGATGAGTCTGCTCATGTGTCATCTTTATTAAATCACAGGAGGGCACAAGTGAATACCCTGAGTGATCTGACCCCCAGCCTAGGGGACTTCATACATCGTTTGGATCATGGGGTTCTTGGCGGAAGAAGTTGTCACTGATTATGGGAATTCCTGTCTTGACGTGTTTTCTCTCTTGCACATGCGTACATGGTTGCTGTGGCATCTGCCTCCATGCAGCCCAACAGCTGCCGAATGAGCCACCTCCATGCTAAGAAAACCCCTTGCTTGACCACTCAGGAAAACTGTGGAACAGGGGGCATATAAGATTGTAAAAGCCGGTCATGAGGGATGAAATGTTGGAGGAGGTCATCGAGAACGCATGCCTGGGGGCACCTGGGTGGCTCATTCGGTTAAGCTCATTTGGTCAGACTCTTGGTTTCAGCTCAGGTCATGATCTCAGGGTTGTGGGACTGAGCCCGCATTGAGCTCTGCACTCAGAGCAGAGTCTGCTTAAGATTCTCTCTCTGTCCCTCCTCTGCCCCTCCCCCTGCTTGCTCACTCTAAAATAAATAAATGTATCTTAAAAAAAAAAAAAAAAAGAACCTATGACTGCCAGTTGACTTACAAACTGGAGGCTCCCCACCCCCTCCTCTGTCCTTGGAATGTGAGTGCCATTTGCCCCAGTCCCCTGCTCCTAGAAGGTGCTCCAAGGATATAGCCTTGAGACAGAAATGTGGTGTTGAGGGCCGGACTAGGTATGTGACTGAACCCAGTTATAACCTCTATAGAAACTTTTAAGATTCTGGCAGGCAGAAATTACTCGTCTTGCAGCCGCCCAAGACAAGCCTTCTAAATAAGTTCCCATGCGTATTACACCTGCCAGCTACCAATCTGGAGTGGGCTGTCTCTCTTTGGTTTCTCCCTGCCCTCCACTTACGGGGGATGGCTTCAGATTATACCCGGCAAGCTCCCAAGGAGATTGCCAACTAACACTGGCACAGTGTAAATGCTGTATTTAAATGTGGAGAAGCCAATATGCAAAACTCAGGCTTTTCCTGTCCGTGGATTATTTCTACCAACCGCCCCCTGCTTCCAGGAGCAGCTCTGAAGAATGCCTGCCTTCCTGAAGTCTGGGAGAACAGAGACCGCGGCCGTCTCAGAGCCTCACCCGCATCTAGGAGGTCTGGTTCGCTGTGCTGCAGTGATCTGCCTCAGAAGAAAGCAAACCCTGCAGAAGAGCCCACGAAGGACCGAGGCTAGCACAGGCCTACCAACCCCCTCACCCAAAACCAGCTTTCAACATCCTAGAAGCCCTCTGTAATTTCCCCACCCAAGCCCACCTGGCTCTCCTCTCTCCACAGAATGTCACCGAGATGCAGTCATCAGCTCGAGACATCATCAGTCCCTGCTATGGACTGTTTGTGTTCCCCTAAAATGCATATGCTGAGCCCCTAACCCCAATGCAGTGGTTTAGAGACGAGGCCTCTGGGAGGCAATTAGGGTCAGAGGAGGTCATAAGGAGGGGCCCTCATGATGGGATTTGTGCCTTTCTAAGAAAGGGAAGACATTTCTCTTGCCCTCGCTACCCGCATGCCCCGCGGAAGGGCCAGGTGAGCTACCAGTGAGAAGGCAGCTGTCTCTAACCCAAGGAGAGATCCCTCACCGAATACTGCTCCTGTTGGCACCTCGACGTTGGAGTTCCAGTCTCCAGAAACCATGAGAAATAAATCCCTATTGTCTAAGCCACCAAATCTGTGGTCTTTTGTTATGGCATCCCAAGCTGACTGAGACAGTCCTAACTATAATTTAAAAAGGAGTTTCTGAGAGGATTCCTTCCCAAGGATCAGGAAGCCAGAGCAGATAAGGCTACTGATGAGAAACTGCAACCCCAGCAGGAATGTACCACCACTGACTTCTTTCAAAGTGTAGCCACACCAATGATGTCTCCGCTAATTCTCACAGCCCAGCCACGCGGGACTCTGCAGTGGAGAAACCGATGCACAGAGGCTAAATGACTTGCCCAGGGTCACTCAGCTAAGGGCAGGACCTGGATTTGTTCCCAGCTATAAAATGTACCAGAGTGCCTCCTCTATGGCCTCGTAAATCTCTCTCACGTTACTGGACCATGGACTCTGTAAAAACAACGATAGCCTTTTCCTGGTTAGGTATTCAGTTTTCACTGTTAACAGCACTGGGCCCCCATGATTTCTCACAGCTCAGTCTTTACTTAATAGGCAGGAGATCAGAGCAAAAAGGTTCAAAAAAATCAGCCACTCACTCAGAAGCCAAGGACAAATATGAATTAGCAGTAAGTGATAGAGATTATCCATATCCATGCTGGCAAGCTTCTTTATGACCTTGTAATGGTGTAGGCCTTTTATAACCATCTATAACCAAAAGCTATAAACAATTGATAATACTTGACCAAATAAAATTAAAACATATGCAGGGGATATGTTATATACAAATACAAACTAGGAAAAAATATTATCACAAAGGGTTAACCTCCCTAATATATAAAGAGCTCTTAGAAATCTCTAAGAAAAAGGCCAAAAAAAACTGATAGAAAAATGGGCAAAGGAGAATTAGAAAATAATGAATTTTTTAGAAGATTTTATTTATTTGGGAGAGAAAGAGCACATGAGAGGGGGCAGAGGAAGAAGCAGGCTCTCCCACTGAGCAGGGAGCCCCACGCGGGGCTCAGTCCCAGGACCCTGAGATCATGACCTGAGCCGAAGGCAGATGCTTAACCGACTGAGCCACCCAGGTGGCCCGATAATGAATTTTAAACATGAAAGATGCTTAAACTCATAAAAGAAATGAAACCAAAACTACACAGAGATATCATTTTTACCTAACCAAAAGGATTAAAAACTTTTGCTTCTGGAAAGACACTATTAAGAAAATGAAAGAAAAAATATTCACAAACATATTTGTTAAAGGATTTGCATCCAGAATGTAGAATTTCCACAACTCTGTAAGAAGATGACTCGTTTTTTTAAAAATGAACAGATTTGAACATTTCACCATACAAGATACAGGACTAGCAAATAAGCACATGAAAAGATGGCCAACATCATCAGTCAACAGGGAGATATAAATCAAAACCACTATGAGATACTCCTACATACACATTAGAATCAGTAAAATTAAAGAGATAAGACCAACTGCAGTGAGGATGTGGTGTGACTAGAGTTCTCATACACTGCTAGCATATATATGATATACATATGACTTTGTAAAAACTGATCGGCCATTCCTTATAAATGTAGACTTACCATAGGACTCAGCAATTCATTGGTATTTACCAAGAGAAACAAAAGCTTCTGTCCACACAGAAACTTGTACACCAGTGTTCTAAGCTATTATTTTCAGAGTCAAAAAACTGAAAACACCCCAAACGTCCAACGACTGGCAAATGGAGAAACTGTGATGTATCCATACGATGGAATACTACTCAGCAGTGAAAAAGAATCAGCTACCGACACATTCAGCAAGAGCATGACTGCACTGCCAAAGCATTACGCTAAGTAAAAGAAAGCAGACACAAGAGATTAAATAACTTGTTATTTCACTTATATCACATTCTAGAAAAGGAAAATTATGCTGACAGAAAGCAGATCAATGGTTAGGGAGAGAGGGTAATTAATGACTTCAAAAGTACATGATGGAACTTTTCAGATTGACAGAATACTCTGTATTTTCACGGTGTTGGTAGTTCTGTGACTATATGCATCAGGGGGCACCTGAGTGGCTCAGTCAGTTAAGCGTCTGACTCTTGGTTTCAGCTCAGGTCATGGTCTCGGGATTCTGAGATCAAGTCCCACATCAGGCTCCACACTCAGCATGGAGTATGCTTGTCCCTCTCTCTCTCCCCACCCCCCTTAAATAAATAAACTCTTAAAAAAAAAAAACTCATCAAATTGTACGGGTGAATTTTATTGTATGTACACTGTATTTCAATAAAACTCAGTTTTTAAAAAAGCAGTTTATCTCAGAGATCCTTAGGTGACAATTACTAATATTTACATAATTCAGGTTGTATGCACATTATCATAACGTACATAATGTCCATTACCATAATGTGAGGCCAAAGATGGAGATCAAAGCACAGTCATTATGAAGATTAAATCAGAGGCTTAGAGAGGTCAGGGGTAGAACATAGGCCCAAAGGGTCTGACTTCAAGTCTCATGAATTTCCTACCGATATATTTGCACTGTCTGAGTGAGTCAACACTCCTTTCTACAGACTTATCTCAAGTGTTTCCTCCTCTCATAAGTATTTCCTGACAATTCATACTCTATGAACTGACACTTGCACTCCACGCCCCCTTGCTCTGGACCAGGTTCACAGGTGTCTCGAGGCACAGCCTCGCGCAGGCTTCCTACATTGTTTCCCTCTCCTACAAGCTCACTAAGAGGAGAGGCCCTTTCTCATCCACCTCAGTATCTGTCCCTGTGGCAATAAAAAATGTTTGTGATATGACCCCACACCAATCAGAATGTCTAGTATCAAAAAGACAGGAAAGCGAGTGTTGGCGAGGATGTGGAGAACAATGAACCCTTGTGCACTGTTGGTGGGAATGCAAACTGGTGCAGTCTCTATGGAAAACAGTATGAAGGTTCCTCAAAAAATTAAAAATAGAACTACCCTATGATCTAGTAATTCCACTACTGGGTATTTACCCAAAGAAAACAAAAACACTAATTCAAAAAAATACACGCACCCCTAGGTTTACTTCAGCATTATTTACAACAGCCAAGATATGGAAGCAACCTCACGGTCCATTGATAGATGAATAGACGAAGAACGTGTGGTATATATACTTGGATATAATCGGCTTTATATATAGTGGGGTATACACTGGAATGCAGTGATATATTTAGTGGAATATAATGCACAACCATAAAAAAGAAGGAAATTTTGCCATTTGCAACAACGCAGATGAACCTAGAGGGCATTATGCTAAGTGAAATAAAGCAGAGAAAGACAAATGCTGTATGATTTCACTTGTATGTGGAATCTACAAAACAAACGATAATAGTAAGAAACAGACTCATAAATACAGAAAACACATTAGTGGCTGCCAGAGGGAAAGGGAATAGGGAAGAATGGGCAAAATAGGTGAAGGGGTTATGAGGTACAACTTTCCAGTTATAAAATAAGTCAGTCGTAAGAACGAAAAGCACAGCATAGAGAATACAGTCAATCATATTGTAGGAACATTGTATGGTGACAGATGGTGGCTACACTTACTGTGATGAGCATCTGTAACGTATGTAATCATTGAATCACTATGTTGTACACCTGAAATTACTATTACGTGTCAACTCTACCTCGATTAAAAATTTAAAAACCACGTGTGACAGAAGCTACTAAACTATACAGAGGGATGTCAAAATCATAATCAGCAAAGTCTTTTCCAAGCCATTTTATGGAAGACAGAGAAATGTTTATCCACACAGCCACTGTTACCTTAACCCTCGGTGAAAGCCAGGAGCAGAGCATTAAAAACGTAACTCAGTAAAGTTACTCTGGGGGCGGAGGGGGCGCACAGAGGAGAGGCTGACTGGTTCACTAGGCTGACTGGCTCTCCAATGATCAAACGGGATGCTGGAGTATACCTTGAAATGGGAAGAACCACCACCCCAGGAATGTTCTTGAGCACCAGCTGTTCCCCTGGGCTTCTGGAGGGAAGCAGGATGTGCGTGAGGGCAAGAATGAACTTCTGCGAAGCCTGACCCTCACACTCGTGCTCCCAGAGGCCAGACAGACATGAGCTGGATCTGTTCTCTGCCAGCCAGGGCTGGGGCACATAGGGGCCTGATGGCGACAACACTCCGCACGCCCGTCATCAGGGTTGCTGAGCCCCCCCTTGCCCTGTGGGCAACAGCCCATGATCCCCCGACCCAAACTTCAGGACAGCTTAGGAGAAGCCACCTCGGCCTGTCCCGAACATGGCCTCTACGTGTGACAAAGGCCCAGAGTCCACCTGAGTGGAGTGCGTTTCCAAGAGCTAGTAATGCCTCTGTAATTTTCCAACTTCATTGATCCCCAAATGTGAAAAGCAACACCTTAAACTCAATGGAACAAATCACTCAAAGAGCAATTCCAAGGACCTGACGGACTGCTGTGGTACAAAAAGCTTTCCACCCCCACCTCACTGGTCTGCACCAAGACTAATCCTGTCTCACCTAAGAGCCCAAGTCACTGAGACACACCCCCAGCATCACCTCGGCCAGCCCCCCAAATCTGGCCCACGACCAGAGAAGAGAGAGCATACCTTCTGTACACACATGAGGTGGTCTTCAAATCACAGAGCATTATGACTGGAAAAGGACTTAGAGACCCACTAAGGTTGGGGAAACTGAGGCTCGAAAAGAGCAGGGGGCTCCCCCAAAGACATCAGAGAAACAGCAGCAGAGCTCAGAGCTCCCAACCATGCTCTGCCCCCCCCACCCCCCCACCCCGGGCAGCGGAACACTATCTTCCAATTCTCTAAGCCCATGCTGGAATGCAGTGAGAGCCGTATGGCTAGTTTTAGGATTCAAAGCAATGAGGGGAGAGCCGAAAATCCCAATCTGGGGCAGGATCCTGGAGCTGATGTATGATATTAGTTGCTGCACACCAGCTCAGGTTAACTTGGTCCTCCAGATCTGGATGTCAGACAGCTCTTCTCCAGCAGGACACCGGGCCCCTGCACTGCCCCACACAGTCTGCTGACCTGGAAGATCAGAGTCACCATGACCTGCTGTACTCCTATAAGATGAAGATCTTTTTCACCTCTTCGCAGTAAACCAAACCCAACCAAATCGACCGGATGAAGCTGACCCCTCTGCCCTCAGCTTTACCACTCTCCCCCTC
The DNA here is from genome assembly GCF_054177405.1 of Leptonychotes weddellii. NCBI lineage: Eukaryota > Metazoa > Chordata > Mammalia > Carnivora > Phocidae > Leptonychotes > Leptonychotes weddellii. Next base: position 86,716,903 of record NC_138371.1, on the reverse strand, counting down.
TCTCCCACTGCTCCAGCCACCCCAGCCTCTGCCCTTCTCCTCTAACATGTTGAACATGCTCCTACCACAGGACCTTTGCTTGTGCTGCTCCCTCTCATTCCCTCACTAGCATCACACCTGTGCTCAAGTATCACTTCTGCTCAGTGACATGCTCCTCGACTGTAATCACTGTAATCCTGTCCCCCTGAGCTTTTGTTTAAAACAGCACTTTTCACATTCAAACACGTGTGTGACTATTTAAATTTAACAAAACTGAAAAGTCAGTTCCTCCTTTGACTAACCACATTTCAAGCGCTCAAGAGCCACATATGGCTATTGGTTGTCATGCTGGAGAGTGCAGATTTAGAACATTTCCACCATCACAGAAAGTTTGACTGGATAGTGCTGATTTGGAAACAAGCAGGTTATTCTCTCTGAGCTGGAGTACAGCAGTAAGTGGCTAGAGGGTGGTCAAGACAAGTGCAGGACAGGCGCCAGTAAACATTATGACCCAGCAAATGGTCAAAGAGGCAGTTAGGCAAAGCAATCAGCCCTGAGTTCAGCAAAAAAAACAAAAAACAAAAAAAACACAGCACTCAAGTTCATCACAAGTGACTAACACCCTGCCTCGAAAAGGCACCTAGGGATTCGTTTCTCTTGTTTTAATTATCATACACCTTTTTATTGAGGTATAATTAACATAGGATAAAAGGAGCAGCTTTCAGACATTTGATGTGATGAATTGTCAGTGGTAACAGCCATTTAGCCACACCCAAAACAAAATAGAGAACATTTCCCTTACCTTGGAAGGTTCCTTTGCGTCCCTTTCTCCACCCCCCGCAACCGTTTTCGGAGTGCAGTCACCGGAGTCTGTTCCTGAACTTACATAAACGGAGCCGCACTGCATAGACTGCTGCCTGGCTTCTTCTGTCAACTGCCATGCTGGGGATGCACCCGTGTGCTGCACGTACCAAGCGGGCTCCGTGCCGTCGGCGTCTGGGGACTGCTTTCACAACCCTCCCCGCGAAAGGTTGGGTTTGGTTTGGGTTTGGGTTTTTTTATAATTCACTCTAAACGCCTCCTGTTGACACCAGGCTTTTTCATTTAGGTTCCCAAGGGAGATAGGCAGTTGACAATGCCAGGAGCAGGTGAAGAAACAGGAAGGAAGCCGGCGGGGTCTGATCCCTTCCCCTGACACAGGAGACCATCTGCCATGCAGAGAGCTGCATCAGCAGGTCAAAATACCAGGGTGAAATGAGCGCCGGTGGACAAGCTGCTAGAACCATCTCTCCCAGCAGCCTCTGAAAAGGCCAGCCGGGTCACTGACCAAGATCTTGGCCGTCAGGATGGCCCAACGCAACCTTCCAAACCCTTCCACTTGCTAAGCTCAAACAAGTCCCCCTGCTCTCCCTGTTTGTGTTCCCCCAAAATCCAGATGTTGTAGCCCTGATCCCCAGTGTGATGGCACTGCGGGCTGGGGCCTTTGGGAGCTGACTGGGTCCAGAGGGTGACGTCCCCATGAACGGGATTAGCGCCATCTGTGAGCCAGGAAGAGCGCTCCCGCCGGACACCACGGATGCCGGCACCTTGCTCTCAGACTTGCCTGCATCCAGAATGGTGAGAAATAAAGGTTTGTGGATTAAGCCACCCAGCCTATGATATTTGGTCACTAGCAGCCAGACACACCTAGACATCCCCCATCCCTCCCGCCGGAATCCCTTACCCCAAAACACAGGTGTGAGGTCAGTTCACACCTGTCAGCCGAAGTCCGCTTCGGCTGGACTCACACTATCACGTTAAATGGACAACCCGTGTTTCTGGCTGCGCACCGGCTAGCAGCAGCTTCTAACGCCGGAACGCTGAGTTTTCTCCATCCTGCCTGCAACCACCCCTATTTTCCCATACAGCCTCACCTCAAAGCATTTTTATTCATGGTGTTGCTCACAGGAAAACCTTTGTAGACATGATTTCTTTTTTTAGTACCACTTGTCACCTCCTACTTGAAGCTTATTCTTTATCATAGGTGACACCAGTAATTGCAAAGTCGAGGTCACAGTGAACGGTGGCCGCTAGCACCAGACAGGGACTGTGTCTGTAAATCTAACCCGCCCATTCCCCCAAGCCCAACACTTTCCCTTCTCATAAGATGTGGGGGAATACGGAGGCTCACTTGCTTATGCTTGCAAAAAAAGGCTTCCTTTGCTTTCCTAATGAGGACAAATTTCAAATCATTCTGACACTACATGTGTTACAGAATTACCCAGGGAAATGCTAGTGCTGGCTGAATAATAAATGTGTATCGATTTACGGCCCCAGGTGAAATTAAAAATCACTGTCATTCTCAGATATTTTCATCACAACCCCCCCACCCATCCCCCCCAGCAGATGAGAAAAACTGGCAGATGTGGAGGAAATCACACCAAGCATGAGCGCTCAACTCCCCCCCACCCCGCCCCAGTTATTAAATTATATTGACAAATTGCCGTGGATTCACATTGAGTGACTTCACAATTTTTAAATTAGCATCAGACCACTTTGATATCAGGAGGGGTCAAGATTGGCATCCAGACATTCAAACAAGCGGCCAGGAGGTTCTGCCGCCAGTGGACTTGGGGTCACTGGTGGGACTTCTGGACAGACTGGAGGACCCTAGTCCCTTGCGATTTCTGGCAAGACTGGTTGACCCGACCATTGAGGCCCTGCAGTCTCGTGAAGGGATCAGGTGCCCGGCTCCAAGGGGCGCCTCAGTGCTGTAAGTGCCAAGGTCACCAGATGCTGCAGAGAAGGGCAAGACGGCGTCAGCTGACACACTGTGACGGTCTCAGGGACAAGGGGACGCTTTCAAGTGTGTGGCTGCCATGCCAAGACACAGCCTGGCTTCCGTCACACGAGGCATCAGTCTGACTGCCGTTTCCTGATGCGAGCGAGGGAGGCAGGGCTCTTGGGGGGACATGCGCCCTGACCCTGGAACACTGACTGCCATGGGATGGCACATGAGCCCTGCTGGCTGGACGCACACACCTTTCTCCCCCGTGACCATGGGACACTGAAAGGACGGGACACCTCCAGGGCTCCCTACAATGTGAACAAAGCATGACAACCCCTCCGCTGACCCCTCCTGACAGAGGCACTGCGGCATGGGACCAGCTGTGTTCCGCAAAGGAAGTAGGAGCTTCGGGCTGCCTGCTTCTCTCCCTCTGTTGGTATGAGAACACACCACTGAACAGCACGGCAACACCCGTCTCAAACTAGAGGGTTCCTTACATAACAGGCAGAACAATGCACCAGTACTACTTCTGATGCCCATTAGAGACAACGCTCTTTTCCAAAGCCTTAATGAACAATTTCCTCTTATTTTAAACATGAGCATTTCAAGACTCCTGCTGGCTAGAAATTATGACCACAAACGGAAAGGCTAAGCAACCCAACTCGGGTCAGGTCCCGCGGCTGGTCAGACACGTAGAAGATATTCAAACCCCCAGCTGTCTGACCTAAACTCTCCTACCTTTCACCCCCAGGAACGCGTACAACAATCTTCCTCTAAAGTTGCCCGATGGCCCTGACTCGCAATTTTGATTCAACAAAAGAAAAAGAACAAATCATTCGCAATGCTCAGAACATTGCTCTAGGTATTTGACAACACCTTAAAAATCAAAAGAGATTCCAACTTAAGATACTGGAATGGACACACACAGGCAGGTTTTGTAAGGCCCACCATGTGGCAACACAGGGATTTTGTTTCTCGCTGTTGTTGTTATTGTCGTTGTTTGAAGCAGGAACCCGCAAGGACAAAGAAAACAAGAACAGCAGCCAAGAAACTGTGTGAGCTGGGAAAGTAGACAAAAGAGCTGCAGCAGCCTGAAAGGTGCAAAAACTGGTGGAATCTTAGGGCAGAGGGTGAAGTGGAGAAGCTACGAATCAGAACCCCCGAAGGCTCAGGTATCAATGCCATGAGGCACTCCTGGGAGGGGAGTGAAAGACGGAAGACCTCCCCTGCTGTCCGAAGTGTGCTGATGCCATTCCCCAACAGGCATGCAAGCCCCTGCCATGCAGACAGCCAAATAAAGCGTCTCTGCACTGGGCACGCTGCGTGCAGCTGAACGCAGGGCTCACAGCATTGAAAAGAAGAGGGATTAAGGGAATTTACCTACTACGCTGAAAAACTGACTAACCCGGAAGAACAGAGAAAATGACTTGAAGTGCATAAAATAAAATATATAGACTTATAAAAGAAACCAATTATATTAGCATGCACCTAATAAAATATAAAAAAAAAACCTCTGCTTTAGTAAGTGCTTCTAAATGAATGTATTGAGTAGCAAAACAGATCAATTAAGAACAGTAATGTAGTGAGAAGCACAAAAAATATTTTGAGATATCTGCCAAAACCTTGTCTAAGATTGCTTAGACAATATCTGACTTTCACTGGTGACAAAGTTACAAGGACACTAATATTACCGACTGTGGTTTATTGCCTGATTTTATGATGGAAGAAAAAGTGAAGTTTCAGATAAAGGTTAAATGAAAATAAAGACATGATTTCTTTCCAGTTAAAGTTCCTGGATATTCTAAATACCATCCATGGACCCAAAAACTAGGTTAAAAACTCCTGTCCTAGCATTAAGATCATATTTGAGATTTCTCACCCTTCCTCAAGGAAGCCTCAGCGCTGCCTTAAAATAAATATATTTTTCTTAAATATTATCAGACAGCCAATAATCACCAGACTTTGGGGAAGCCAGAACACTGTGGGCGAATGGAAGATCTTACAAGCTTCCAGAGAGGGACAAAAGGACTTTAAAAAACAACAAGGGGCGCCTGGGTGGCTCAGTCTGTTAAGCATCTGCCTTCAGCTCAGGTCAAGATCCCGGGGTCCTGGGATCCAGGCCCGCATTGCATCTGGGGCTCTCTGCTCAACGGGGAGCCTGCTTCTTCTCCCTCTTCCTCTGCCCCTCCCCTTGCTTATGCTTTCTCTCTGTCAAATAATCAAATCTTTAAAAAAAACAAAAAAAACACAACCAGGGGCGCCTGGGTGGCTCAGTCGTTAAGCATCTGCCTTCGGCTCAGGTCATGATCCTGGGGTCCTGGGACTGAGCCCTGCGTCGGGCTCCCTGCTCAGTGGGAAGCCTGCTTCTCCCTCTCCCACTCCCCCTGCTTGTGTTCCCTTGCTCGCTGTGTCTCTCTCTGTCAAATAAATAAATAAAATCTTAAAAAAAAAAACAACAATAAAAACTGGTTATTAGAATAGCATTAAACTTCTAAAAAGCAACACTAGAAATTAGAGGACAATGGATTAATGCCTCATAAACTCCTTTCCATCCAGGCAAACTACCAAATAAAGTATGAGGATAGAACAGCAACATTTTCAGACATTTAAAGTCTCAAAAAATTTTGCCTTCCTTATATGTGTTCTTAGAAAGCTAAAGATGTGCTCCTCCAAAATACTGGAGTAAACCATGAAAGACAACAACATGGGGTCCAGTAAGATAACAATCCAAGAGAAAAATAAAATGAATCCCCAGGATTACAATGAATGATATCTCAAGGTGACAACTGAGGAGCAGACCTACAGTGTGCACATATGTGTGTGTGTGTGTGTAATTTATATCCCATTTTCATTTTATTAGTATCAGGGGACACACAATGTAATACAGGAAAGAACAAAACCAATCATGCAAGACTACATGGCTCAGCTACGAACAGCATTTACCATCATCATCATAATAATGCTGACTATTGATCTAATCAAAATACCAATGCAAATGTACTGGGGGGTAACCAGGCAATGGGGGATGGTTAAAGAGCCAACCAGAGAAGGAAGTCAAGAAATCATGCCTGTAACTGACAAAGCCAGAAGGAGCAACATAGGCATGTTACTTAGAGACGTGGAGGTTGAAAGTTATCAATGGCTGCCTCTAGAGTGGGGGTTATTTTTTATAATGACTCTTGCAGAACAAAAGGCCATTTAAATCATAAACATGCATGACTTGGATAAAAATCAAAACAACATAAAGAAAATACTTCAGGGCAGTAATTTGTGAGTACATTAGTCCGAAGAAGCGAACCAGTAGGAGACCAATAGTAAGAGATGCACTGCAAGGAACTGACTTGTGTGATCATGGGGGGCTGGCAAGACAAGTCCGGGATCCCTGGGTGGGCCGTCAGGAAGGGCAGGCTGGGACGCAGGCACCAGCTGAAGTTGCTCTCCATGGACAGAACTTCTTCCTCAAGGAAGCCTCAGCGCTGCCTTAAAAGCCTTTCACCTGACTGGATCAGGCCCACTCAGATTAGTGAGGATCATCTCCTTTACTGAAAATCAACTGATGATAGCTGCTAATCACTTCCATGAAATTCCTTCCCAGCAACACTAGGTTAGCGTTTGACGGAAGAGCTGGAGACCACAGCCTGGCAGTTGACAGAGAAATGTGACATGGCGCTGGGTAACACACTTCCGCTCCTGGCCCGTTCTGTGTGATGGTTGCCCTAAGAGCTCCCACTTGTGGTTCAGTCACTAGAGAATCTGAATTGCTTCTCACACGTATACATATCAGGGCTCCATCAGAGGTCCTGATCTGGCAGAGTGTGAGGCCAGAGAACCTCAAAGCAGCCCAGCACCAAAAAGATACGATGTGAGGAACACACTTCTGTGCACAAACTATTTTTGTCAGCTCCTTCCATAAATGACTATTTTGTCTCTTAGTCTGAAAACACAACAGGGAAAAAAAAAAACACCAAAAGCAAAAACTAAAAAGGAAAAATAAAAACATAAAACTCACTTACCTGCCCCCAAAAACCAAGTGTGAACAAAATAACAAATAAAAAATTACTAAAGATGAGAGCTTAATGAAGTAGAAAGCAAATTAACGTGATCCACAAAATCAAATGCAGGGTTTTCCAAGAAGATGAGTAAACTTTTGGTATGCTAGATTAAGAGACAAAGAGCAAGAGCACAAATAAACATCAGCAACAAAACAGGGCACATTAGTACAGATGGATCCAAGATTTAAAAAAATCTTATGCGAATAATATGAGCAACTTTAATGCAGTAAATTTGAAAGCCTAGATTAAAATGGGCAATTTCTAGAAAAACAAGTTTTGAAAATTGTTGCAAAAACTATAAAAATGAGAAAGCAAGGAAAAAATCAGTAATAGTGGTGATAATTATAATAGAAGTAAAAAACACCAGCTTTAGCACAAAGTCCTGAATACTTTTTAAAATGCTTTTTACATGCATTAACTGGGCTGATCCTTACAACTCTGTGGGGCAGGTACTAAGGTTATGTTTATTATACATATTTTAGAGAGAGGAAAACTGGAGCCAAAGAGATGAGGTAACTTTTCCCCATGTCACAGCTAATTCACAGAGGCAGTCCGGCTCTAGAGTTCACTATCTTTTTTTTTTTTTTTTAAGATTTTATTTATTTATTTGACAGAGAGAGGCACAGCGAGAGAAGGAACACAAACAGGGGGAATAGGAGAGGGAGAAGCAGGCTTCCCGCTGAGCAGGGAGCCCGATGCGGGGCTCGATCCCAGGACACTGGGATCATGACCCGAGCCGAAGGCAGACACTTAACAACTGAGCCACCCAGGAGCCCCAGAGTTCACTATCTTAACAGAGAACAGAACTATCTTAACAGAGAACACTATCTTAACACTATCTTACTGCCCCTCCAAAAGGCAACAGGCTCAATTTTGCAAGTAAGTTCTACTAAAACTTAAAGGAATAATTCCTACACTATTACCAGTATGCCAGGGCACAGAAAAAGAACAGAAAAGCTACCCTAACTACGTAACTATGCAACCTAACTCCTTATATGTGGTGCCCAAGGGCAGGTGCTTTAGACTAACATCACTTAGGGGCATAGATGCAAAAATCCTAAATGAAACAGTAAGGGAAAATGAGCAAGGAATTAAAAGAATAACACTTTCTGGCCAAATAGGGTTTATTCCAAGAATTCAAGGATGCCTCAATATTAGAATATTAATTCAAAATATTAACCTCTTAAAGGAAAAGAAACATCTCAGTATATACAAAAATAGTACTCAAAATTCAGCATTTATTTGTGATTTTTAAAACAACACCCACTAGCAAACAAGAAATTGAATAGTCACTCCAAAATCAGCAGCCAACTATTCAATATTGTATTGAAGACCTTGGCTAATAAGAAAAAAAAAGAGAAATATTAGAATTAGAAAGGAAAGATGAATTGCCGTTTATATAATATATCCAAAATAATCAACTGATAAACAAAACAAAAATCAGGAAGATCATTATCCAAATATCATTAGTTTTATGCAGTAAAAATATAGAAAATGAAATATTAACCCTTAAAATAGCAACAAAGCTCACAAAATATGAAGGAATAATCTTAATAAAAATGTATCAAATCCTCATGGAGAACAAACTTTCACTACAGGACATGAAGACTTTATGGAGAAAGACAAAATGGAAGGGAGCACTAGAAGTTACAGGTGGGGAGGAAGGGCTGGAAAGAAAATGCCTGGGTAGAAAGTGCATGAATGGAGTGACTAAAGGTGCCATAAAGAGAAGGAATGAGTGTAGAAATGAGATTTCCAAGGAGGTGGGCAAGGAGGGAACTCAAAGGGCTAAGTGTGGGAAGGGGAGAAGCCCTGAGAGAGAAGGAAGGATGAAAGGAGACTGAAAACAGAGGTGTGGGAAGGTGACTGGCCAACCTGGCTCCATCCTCTGCATCAAGTGGAGACTCTGAGAGCATAATAATGAGCAGCTTAAGAATACAGAAAGAACTCCTACCAACCCAAGCTACAGTGCAGTGCTGAATGCCAAACACTTTGCAGTAATTACAGATTGTTGCACAAGGAGGAGCCTACAGCACCACCCAACCTGAGCTGGGAACAGATCAAATCCTACAAATCAAAAGCCTACAAATCCAAGAATCAGTCACTTCTGCAAGTAGGAAGACCCTTGGGGAAAGTTCTTGGCTGTGACCTTCCAAGTACAATCCTAAAACATCCTTTACAAGAGTCGTAGCTCTAGTTTTGTTCTTAAGAGTGAAATCCCATCTGAGGCTCCTGCTGGAACACCACTGACCTCCGAAGGCTCTGCAGAGCCAGCCCAACCTTCAAGCACGGCAGACACTCAGCAACACTTGTGGAACCGATGCACCAATGAAAGAAGAGGGCCACTACGCCAGAGCCACGTTCACATTCGGCAAGGACTGGAAAGGAAAAAGAGCAAGAAAAGGAACGACTGAGAGGGGTTCCCATTTATTGCTAGAAGCTCCTTCGTTCTGGTGAGTGGGCTGGCATCTGAGGCAAGAACTTAGTAGAGAGATGGTCAAGGGGAGGCCTGAAGGACAACCTTGCTACTCAAGGAAGAATCAAAATTATGCCAAGCAATCATTTCTGACCTACAACACAAAGTTATTTTTCCCTTCCTCCTTTGCCCCCTTTTCCTTTGCATTTTTCTCTCTCAACTCCTTCCTCCTACCCAGGGATATTGGTGTACACAGGAAACAGAGATGAGAGAGAGAGAGAGAGAAAGGAACAGGCTCCTACTGCCACTGTTGTGCCCATAGCAGCTTCCTCCTCCCGTGCCTCACCCCTACCTGCCTTCCCTGCTAGAGCCTTCCTTGCCGATTCCCACTCTCCCATCAGATGGCATGTGGAGGGTCCCCTGCTCTGAGAACACCCCAGTACACCTCCTCCACCTCCAGGCTTGACATGGAAGCGTTCTCTGTGTTCTCATGTGATTGTTTCTATCACAACCCGTATCACCATAAACTGAATGTATCGGTTGATGGGGCTTTCGCCAACTGTGAGCTCCCTAGGAGCAACGGCCAGCTCCTATGAGAAGTCAAGGGCTTTGCAGGGCAACAAGAAAACTCTAGCCACTAGTGCTACTTGACTTTGAATCCCCAGTGCCTAGGCAGAGGGTCTAGGGATTAGTAGACATTCAAACGGTAGCAATTATTATCATCAACATATGGCCATGTATTATTTATTGCCAGGCTGTAGTTATTCTTTTAATTACAACTGTAATCACTCTTACTGCCACACGACCACAGAAGGAAGTTGGACGCAGACACTGGCCGAGAGCTCCAGATGAGGAAGTCTTAGTCTACTACAGGCGAGAGAGGCTAATGAGCTGGTCCGACTGAACGGGACACTGACAGGAAGCTCATGGGCAAGAATGGGACTTCTATGGCCTTGGTATCAGAACCAAGATCATCTTCCTCTTTTGTGAAGCACGAGTTTATGGAGCATTTCCACATTCCTGACATCATTTAACTCTCAGTCTCTGTGGTAGAGTAGGTGGCCAGACACCCAGTTACACAGAAGGAACTCTTGCTGAGAGAGGAACCGTGATTGGCTACCAGTCACACACCCGGTGAGTGGGGAGGTAGCCTTGGAGGTCAGGTCTTCCAACAGCGTGTTGACTGATCTCCCAAAGACTGGCCCAAGACTGGCCACGGCCACCTGAAGCCGGAGAGACAACACTACAGTTTCAGCCAGCCAGAGGGGAGAGCAGGGGCCCAGTAAAAGGGATGAGTGGCCCAGTCTGAAATTACCTCAGGCCACCACTTGGGGTGCCACTGATCAGCGATTCAGAAACATCAAGATTTGAAGGGCATCATCAAAACGTGAAGGGCAGCAGGCACCACGGTGCACTGTCTTTTAACGACTGTTATTTTAAATAAACAGCTCATTCGATCCTTGTCCTAAGCCTCTGACATAGTATTAGCTCCATTTTACACATGAGGAAGCGCGGGGTCAGGGAGGCTAGGCGACTTGCCTGTGCTGATCTTGGGGGTAAGAAGAGGCAGGGAGGGGACCCACGCCTCCAACAGGTCAGCCTGCCGTATCCACACACCTTCCGCCATGCTAAGCAGCTTCCCTAAAGCGCTTCCTTCCATGTGATTCCACACATCCCATGACTCCCCTCTTTCCATACTCGTCCTGCTGCCTTTTCCATCGCTTCTTGGTTAACCTGCCTGTGGGGTTTTCAAGAGACAAATCATGTGCACAGAGAACGGTAAGCGGTGGAGGTACCAGCAGTAGCCAGAAAGGCCAGGGGTGGGACCCGTTGAGGGCCCGGACGTCCCCTCTAGGACAGCCCTGGCAGCAGCCCCTCTGAGTATAGGAACCCAGGAGGGCCAGAGCTGAGAAGCCCAAAGAACAACAGGACCGTCTAAGCCCAAGAGTACCGGCAGCTGAGACAGCCCTGGACTAGCAGACATGGGCTTAAGGCTAGGCTCAGCCGCCAGCCAGCTGACCACCCTGGGAAGATCACTTCAGCTTCAGAGCCCCCACGTCCCAGCAAAAGGAGACACACGCCACCGGTCCCTTCTTACCTAAGCAGGGCGTGGCAGGGCTGAAAAGAGGAAGAGGATGACGTTCTCCCCAAAGCAACTCACAGACAAAAGGCAACCATACACTTGAGGCACTGCCCACTCTCCCCACTTCTAGAACCACTGTCCATACAGAGTTTCTGAGAAGGCTTTTACAACCTGATTCATTAACGATCCGACGCGATCACGTGCAGGTTGTGCAGAGCAGACTTACACCATTTAGTCATGAAGCCCTTGCAGCAGACGGCACGGACTCCGTGCTGGGGCCCCGGGGAGCCGGCCGGCCTGGCTTCTCCAGCAGGACACGGATGGCCGGGCGACACCACCACAGCTCAGAGTCACCGTACTCCGCACTTGGGAAATGCCAAACTGTAGAGCTTTCTTCTTCAAAGCTCACACGTTCCTGCAATTATTCTCACTCTGAGAAGGGTGCAGCTACATTAAAAAGAAAGCCACCAGGGGCGCGTGGGCGGCTCAGTCGGTTAAGCGTCTGCCTTCGGCTCTGGTCACGATCCCAGGGTCCTGGGATCAAGACCCTAGTTGGGCTCTCTGCTCAGCAGGAAGCCTGCTTCTCCCTCTCCCTCTGCCTGCCGCTCCCCCTGCTTGTGCTCTCTCTCTCTCTCTCTCTCTCACAAGTAAATGAATAAAAACTTGAAAAAGAGAGAGAGAAAGAAAGAGCAAAAGAGCCACCAGGAAACAGGCCTGGGGTCAGGAAAATGCTGCTTCTGACAAACCCACAGTAAAAACAACCTGATAGAAATCATACCTAAAAGGGCAGCTCTGCTTCCATAGCTTGGCTATTATAAATAATGCTGCAATAAGCAGAGGGGTGCATATACCCTTTTGGATTTGTGTTTTAGTATCCTTTGGGTAAATACCCAGCAGTGTGACTACTGGACAGTAGGGTAGTTCTACTTTTAACTTTTTGAGGAACCTCCATACTCTTTTCCACAGTGGCTGCACCAGCTTGCATTCCCACCAACAGTGCATGAGGGTTCCTCCAAGTGTCCATGGACTGATGAATGGATAAAGAGGATATGATGTATATATACAATGGAATATTTTTATTTATTTTTTATTTTTTTAAGATTTTATTTATTTATTTGACACAGAGAGACACAGTGAGAGAGGGAACACAAGCAGGGGGAGTAGGAGAGGGAGAAGCAGGCTTCCCGCCGAGCAGGGAGCCCAATGTGGGGCTCGACCCCAGAACCCTGGGACCATGACCTGAGCCGAAGGCAGACACTTCACGGCTGAGCCACCCAGGTGCCCCTATATAATGGAATATTACTCAGCCATAAAAAAGAATGAAATACTGCCATTTGCAACGACACGGATGGAGGTAAACAATATAACGCTAAGCGAAATAAGTCAGAGAAAGAAAATACCATATGATTTCACTTGTGTGGAATTTAAGAAACAAAACAAATGGACAAAGGAAAAGAAAGAGACAAAGCAAGAAATAGACTCTTAACTCTAGAGAACAAACATGGTTACCACAGGGGTGGTGGGTGCGGGGATGGGTGAAATAGGTGATGGGGATTAAGGAGGACACCTGTGATAAGCACAGGGTGATGTATGGAATTGTTGAATCACTACACTGTACACCTGAAACTAACATAACAATATATGTTAACTACACTGGAATTAAGAAGAAAAAAAAAAAAAAAGGCAGTTCCGCAGTTGACAGCAAGGGCAAGGCTATAACTCAGACCTAAAATCATGCCGTCATGGCCCTGAAGACCAGTCTCCCAGGTTTCAACCGCCACAGGCATACTTTATTTGACCTACACAAAATTGCCCACCCACTCCCAACCAGGGTTTTCAAAAATGTTTAATGAGTTGCCAATTTATTTCACACTAAACAGAGGCTTCCACAATCTCTTGAAAACTTGGAAGATTTGACAGCCCTCGGTCAACAGCCCTGCACAGCAAGTCTGCCTGGCACCACTAGAGGGCAGGCCTTTCCTCCAGGCACACGCTTGCCACAGACAACTGGTTGCACTTGAGCTTCTGCTTTCCGGACTGGCTTCTGTGAGCAGCTGATTACATCTGATCTAAATTACATCCTAATTTAGATGTGGACAAACGCTGGTGCTGAGTGACCGCAGGCCAGGGATCGGGGGTCTGGCTATGACCTGCGGCCTTCCCCAAACGTCTAGAGCACAGAGTGGGAAGCCAAAGACTGGGGATGGAAACACTGTCGCTACCACTTGGCAGCCTTTACCGGGCCCCCGTGTGCCACTCAGCTGATCAGAAGGCCTTCTATCTGGAGACAGGAGCTTGTGTGCCTTTGTTATCTTTCCATAATGCTGAAGACTGAAAACAAAACAATAAAACCACCTTATTCTTTTCTTCAGAGTTCTGAGGAGATGACCATAAATGGGTCTGATTCTTAAATCCCACACCAGAACCGATAAAAGATGCAGTGGGTGTGAGTTCTCCAAGGACAGGGCCTGTCTGGGGTAAAACCACGGAGCTCTTCGCCCTCTCGGAACCCCACATGGGACAGGGCATCGGACATTTTTATCCTGGTGTGGCATTTCAGTTGGTGAGCTGCTTCCCTTAGGAGCATTTGCACCACAGGATGTGAGACTGTTCCCAGGTAAAAATGGTTCCACTATCAAGAGAAAGACAAGGAGGGCCCCTGCAAAGGCCCAAGAGCACAGCTGCCCATTCCTTGTCACATTAGCCCCGCTGCAAATTAATTTTTAATGCCTAAATGAATGAACATGTCAACTAGCCTAGTGCTGAAAATTCCCACCGATAAACAGAGTGGAGGCATATTTCCATCCCCTGTAAAACTCAAAGATGTTATCTGACTGACATCTTAGTTAATCATACTTAATGCTAAGATTCAGGTTCTGACAGAATAGAACATAGGATAGCAAGTTTGATGGAGGAAAAAGATGGAAAAGTCCAGGATCCCAGGCCAGAGTGAGATCACAGTGAGGAGATGAGAGTGAGGCATCACAATCGTGAGAGTAAGAGCGCAGAGTAGTAAATAGTACTATTTCCCCCTCAGCTAGCTCTGCTTCTGACTCAGACTGAAAGCCGTGGGTGGGTGTCAGTCTTTCCTCACTTCCGCTATTAGAGAATAAGCGTCTGGCCAGCTGTGATGACAAACAGCGAAGATCCTGGTGAGTTATTAAACGACCGGCTCGGACCTCAATTTCAGTTGGGGAAGGCGAAAGCAACTTAAAGCAGACATTTCCATACCTCTCGTAAATGCAGTATCAAGTCCCACTTCATTTTAATCTTCCCCATGAACACATGCAATACCTCGCCCCGGGAAGGATTAACGTGTATTTTTCTAAAAGTGAAATGAAGGGTCTAAGAATTTAGGCCTGGTATAAGATGGCGCATGTAGCCAAGCTCAAATCAAATCACATCCTAAGAGAAGAGCCCATATTTTTTTTGCATTTAAATCACTATGCAACTTGTATATAGAGAATCATCATAATGGCTTCATCTCCATCTCTTGGTAAGTAAGTCAGCTACCTTCTATGAAGATAACCTGATAGGAGACATTAAAGCAGTTTTTTTTTTTTCCTCCAGCACTCCTAAGAGAAGAGGGAAAAAAGGAATCAGAGTGCAGGTAATAGCTCTCACCCAAAGAACAAAGAGTCAAAGACACACTTTAATATGAAATTGTGTCCTCCAGTTTCCGCATCCAAATGTCAGTTCTGCCAAAAAAAAAATCCAATGTGAATGGATTTATGCAAGGTGCAAAAGAGGAAAATAATTATTACAATAAACATTGACTAGACAAAGAACAACAGATGCAAACAACACAGATTGGATCACTCTGCTATATAAAAACATCCCGTTTCTTTTCGCATAAAAGACATCTTGCTTTAAAAATAGTCAAAACATCTAAGGAGAGACACACAGAACCCAGAACCTAGTACCATCTCAACTACGTGAAGTTTTTTCCTCTTGCCCAGGGCTTCACTCTGCCAAATCATTCACACTCTGCAGTGAGTTCTTCTGGACTCCTAAAATGCTGTATATTCTCGCTCCACCCGCCCGACTTGCCCCAGTAAATCCTTCATGAGAGGTAACACAGGAGGCTAGTACCTCCAGGAAAACCTGTTAAGGAAGAAGAAGGACCTTACCACTTCTGGGAGCAGCCTTGTTGAGAGGTCATGGATGGCTTTGACCACTATACATATGGATGACAGAAGGAATATCACCCCCAGGATGACACAGGCTCTGCAAAGAAACAAAACATTGAGAATCTCAACCGGGAGAAGTCCGCTCCGCTCACTTACACAATAAAACCCCAGGTACCGGTAGCCACACGTAATTCGCCACATGCCCACCAGGAGAAATGATACTGAATCATCTCTAGGATCCCAGGCCAATTTATCAGCAAAACCAACCCCATGGGCAAAGGGCTCACCATCCTACATAATCTCAGAGCATCCCATGAATGCTGGCAGGGGAGGAATTTCAAGGATGTTAAATCTATCCCTTCGGCCTGGCAACACAATATGCCGGTTCACCTCCAGCTGGAGGGTTCAGTTTAACAGCAAAGAGTGAGGGCTCTGGCCTGAAACACCCCAAGCTCTACCACTGATCTTGGTCAAGCTACTGAACTTCTTTTAGCTTCACCTGTCAAATGGGAATAATATTTTCCACCTGAAGATGAAATGAGCATCAGTAAATAAATAAATAACCCATTAATGTTGGCCTAAACAAAGGAGAAGTCCACTCTGGAGGTCTCTTTCTGATATGACGTGATAGACACCACTGTATTTTCCCAAAGATAAGAAGGAAGAATGATTTGGTAACAACAAAAGATACAGAGTGTTTATGCCAAGAGGAAGCAATTCTTTAAAAAGAAAGGAGAGGAGTGAAGGAAGAATGAGTTCAACTGAGACATTAGCACAGCAGGTGGCAGGAGGAAAACCAGAGGATGCACAGCCAGGGGTGTGGGGTGGGGGCTGGTAGGAAGTCTGGGGGAGCTCAGGACATAGGAGCTTTCTCTGGCAAACCAGACGCAACAATTTGCAGGAGAAGCAAAGATGAAAAATGAAAGTAAACACGAGGAAATGATGATAGTAATACAGGAGTCAGAACACCAAATGAAAACAAAAACAGAGAAAAATTAACAACTACAATTAGCCCTAAGTCATTCCTATTCCAACCTGATGTCCCCATCACTTGGCAGCCTCCTCAGGCCTTTTCTCTCAACTATCAAATAAAACCATTTTTCACTGTCCATCTTGGATTCCCTTCTCTGGATTAACAGAACAGCCGAAAATTGCCCACGTAACACTGAAGTAACACCTACTTAGTTAGAATCCTAATGAGCCCATGGACAGACATGGTCCCCCAAACCTCAAAGTCAGAAATAAGCGGGTAAATAAGGCTTCTTGGAGCCCACTCCATAGGCTTCTAATGCACACTCTAGTTGTAGGTTTTAGTCTTTCAAAAACAGACAGAAAGAAAGGATCATTGCAGATTAGTGCATAACACAAAATTTAGAGATTGTAGGAAAAGTAATGAATGGGCTGGGGATCTTGGTACAGACTTGAGCAAAAGAGGACCTGGCCCTAGGCACCAAAATGGGTGATCCACCATGGGTGGATGAGCCTGGGTTGGGGGGGACACAGACTCAAGGAGGAAAAAAGATAATTCAGGCAGTAAGTACTCACTAATGCAGTGGCAGGAGGGAAGAATGCTGACATGAGGCCCTCAACCTGGGGCTGGTAACCCCAGTCCTGGCAGGGCTATGGGTCAAAAGGGGCTGAAGCCAGGAGGGGTGTCATGAGGGAACTAGGTCCATCTACTGGAGGCTCTTTAGTGACGAGATAAGTGAGCAAAACTGAAGAACCCCGGGATTGGGGGATCAATGCTCCCAAGGCACTGGCCCCGGAGACCCAGCTGTGCCCACGGGGAAGCAAGCTATAGGCCAGTGTGACCAGCACCTCAAATAACCATTCCTACCTGCGCACTGTGTGTGTGGGGGGGGTCCCATTTACAGGAAAAGAGCCTAAAGTCAGAATAGTCCTCCAATG